>NC_056726.1:1469027014-1469267014 GCF_019279795.1 Protopterus annectens
GTGCATCCCACCCAGAATGCATTAGCATGATGACAGCTGTGTAGAGTACAGTCCATTCATAAAGCTGTAAATTGTTGTTTGCTGCAGATGATTCTAGTGCATGACATCTATTCACAGCCGTTAGGCCATGTCTGGTATGTCATACAACACCACACATTTGCAGTTCACAGCATTGCTAAGCATGTGCTTGGAGTGTTGAAGTCCTGTTCTTGTTGCCTAAATGCCTCTGATGCTGCTCTGCAGTATATATTTGTCATCTATGCTACACAAACCTTTTCTATGTAAGCAGTGACAGCCTGGGGTCATCATCAGAGTGCCATATAGACCAGACCAGCAGAAGAAGAGGAGCCTTGAGCCACTGCCAAAACTCGCTGAAATGGAGCCCCATGAGTGACCAGGTGACACCAGAATAAGATGCAGCACTAACAGGGACGCAGCATCTGGTCCACAACTGTAGTCCACAGCAGATGCAACTGATGAATGCTATACTTCACCCAGGATATCCAGTAGAGTGCATGAGTGTCCACCCTGTGCATCAGTCATTACAAATCCAAGTGCTGGGAGGGGAGGACATGGTTGTCTTTATTTGCATAGGCTGGTTGGATCACAGTGATGGGGAAACGTAACACCTGCTAGGCGGATATGTTATTTGGGAATCCAGCTAGAGATTTGGGGAGTTGTATATAATATACTGTATAAAGATGGGATGGATCTTTCTACTGGGGACAGGTGGTGAGATGGTTTATGTGGCCACCCATTTGTGAGCTAGGGGGACACATCATACATGGACAGGGAAGGACTGTAGGAGCACAATTGAGATGTATTATGGTGTCCCAGCTGGGTAGGATGCAAACATGGGAAGGCAATGGCCACATGGACAGCTCCATCATGGAATGGTAATGTCATCAACACAACACAAAGTGGTACAAATAGTGTGGAACTACTTCATTTTGACAGCCTTAATCTTTGATGTGTAGGACGGCTACAGAAGTCAAATCTGTGAGGCCAGCATCGTGTCAATGCACATTAGGCAGCAGGTAGGAAGTGACACTTTGTGCATTGAACGGCCTTTCTTTTAAGGTGTCCTCACAGTGAAGCCACAGAAGCAGTGGCCATGACTATGCTTTTGGTATTGAATAGGTATATATTGGTAGCCATGGGGATTGTGAGAGGATATCACATTCCCAAGAGGAGTATGACAGCTGTTTAATTAAGCACTGGGATTGTGGACCATCTGTGCAGTGTATTGCATAGCCACATTTGAATGTGGCAATAGAACCCATAGCAGCTGCAAAGCCTGCAATGTGCCTCTCCAGTGCACATTGCATGTGTGTGCATGCTCCTGGTCCCTAAATATCATAGCTGTATGCAGTCATTGTAGACCCTCACATTTGTGATCCTATATACGAAGCATTACATTAATCATGTCTAACATGGCATGGGTGACATCTGTCTGTGCCTATATCTGAAGCATTACATTAATCATGTCTGACATGGCATGTGTGACATCTGTCTGTGCCTATATCTGAAGCAGTACATTAATCATGTCTGACATGGCATGCATGACATCTGTCTGTGCCTATATCTGAAACATTACATTAATCATGTCTGACATGGCATGCGTGACATCTGTCTTTGCCTATATCTGAAGCATTACATTAATCATGTCTGACATGGCATGCGTGACATCTGTCTGTGCCTATATCTGAAGCATTACATTAATCATGTCTGACATGGAATGCGTGACATCTATCTGTGCCTATATCTGAAGCATTACATTAATCATGTCTGACATGGCATGCGTGACATCTGTCTGTGCCTATATCTGAAGCATTACATTAATCATGTCTGACATGGCATGGGTGACATCTGTCTGGGCCTATATCTGAAGCATTACACTAATCATGTCTGACATGGCATGCATGACATCTGTCTGTGTCTATATCTGAAGCATTACATTAATCATGTCTGACATGGCATGCGTGACATCTGTCTGTGCCTATATCTGAAGCATTACATTAATCATGTCTGACATGGCATGGGTGACATCTGTCTGTGCCTGTATCTGAAGCATTACATTAATCATGTCTGACATGGCATGCGTGACATCTGTCTGTGCCTATATCTGAAGCATTACATTAATCATGTCTGACATGGCATGCGTGACATCTGTCTGTGCCTATATCTGAAGCATTACATTAATCATGTCTGACATGGCATGCGTGACATCTGTCTGTGCCTATATCTGAAGCATTACATTAATCATGTCTGACATGGCATGCGTGACATCTGTTTGTGCCTTGCTCAGTGAAGCATTACATTAATCATGTCTAATATGGCATGCTTGACATCTGTCTGTGCCTATATCTAAAGCGTTACATTAATCATGTCTGACATGGCATGCATGACATCTGTCTGTGCCTTGCTCAGTGAAGCACTACATTAATCATGTCTGACATGGCATGCGTGACATCTGTCTGTGCCTATATCTGAAGCATTACATTAATCATGTCTGACATGGCATGGGTGACATCTGTCTGTGCCTGTATCTGAAGCATTACATTAATCATGTCTGACATGGCATGCGTGACATCTGTCTGTGCCTATATCTGAAGCATTACATTAATCATGTCTGACATGGCATGCGTGACATCTGTCTGTGCCTATATCTGAAGCATTACATTAATCATGTCTGACATGGCATGCGTGACATCTGTCTGTGCCTATATCTGAGGCATTGCATTAATCATGTTGGACATGACATGCATGACATCTGTCTGTGCCTTGCTCAGTGAAACATTACATTAATCATGTCTGACATGGCATGCGTGACATCTGTCTGTGCCTATATCTGAAGCATTACATTAATCATGTCTGACATGGCATGCGTGACATCTGTCTGTGCCTATATCTGAAGCATTACATTAATCATGTCTGACATGTCATGCGTCACATCTGTCTGTGCCTATATCTGAAGCATTACATTAATCATGTCTGACATGGCATGCGTGACGTCTGTCTGTGCCTATATCTGAAGCAATACATTAATCATGTCTGACATGGCATGGGTGACATCTGTCTGTGCCTATATCTGAAGCATTATATTAATCATGTCTGACATGGCATGCGTGACATCTGTCTGTGCCTATATCTGAAGCATTACATTAATCATGTCTGACATGGCATGCGTGACATCTGTCTGTGCCTATATCTGAAGCATTATATTAATCATGTCTGACATGGCATGCGTGACATCTGTCTGTGCCTTGCTCAGTGAAGCATTACATTAATCATGTCTGACATGGCATGCATGACATCTGTCTGTGCCTATATCTGAAGCCTTACATTAATCGTGTCTGACATAGCATGCATGACATCTGTCTGTGCCTATATCTGAAGCATTACATTAATCATGTCTGACATGGCATGTGTGACATCTGTCTGTGGCTATATCTGAAGCATTACATTAATCATGTCTGACATGACATGCGTGACATCTGTCTGTGCCTATATCTGAAGCATTATATTAATCATGTCTAACATGGCATGCGTGACATCTGTCTGTGCCTTGTTCAGTGAAGCATTACATTAATCATGTCTGACATGGTATGCATGACATCTGTCTGTGCCTATATCTGAAGCCTTACATTAATCGTGTCTGACATAGCATGCGTGACATCTGTCTGTGCCTATATCTGAAGCGTTACATTAATCATGTCTGACATGGCATGCGTGACATCTGTCTGTGCCTATATCTGAAGCGTTACATTAATCATGTCTGACATGGCATGCGTGACATCTGTCTGTGCCTTGCTCAGTGAGTTGCACAACACTTCATTGATTCCCAGTGTGACACCAAGATCTGGGACTGAGTGAGCATTGTGGCAGTGATTCCATAATTATGATTCTCCCTTGTGCTTTGTGTTGTTTAGTGGTGGTGTCACAGCCCATTGCTGTCATATTTGCAGGTGAGGACTGCCACCCTGTGATGTAACTTCAAAGACACAGCAGATCCATGGGTGAGGCCCAAAGAAAATACAGGGATGTCAGTAGATGCACCTGGCACTGTGCTCTCCATTGCAATCATTGTAGAGATTGCCAATGAGCTGTCTGTCCTATGGCAGGCTGCCATCATTGCAGAGCTCCAGTGATGCACTGACATCAGGAATATCCTGTCCAGTCATGCCTGACTCCATACCGGTACCACCAGTGAAGGTAGAAAAAGAGAGGCAATTTTTTGTATAACTGCAGATATGCAGCAATCCCACACCATTCAGCTGCAACACTAATACTTCAAAAGTGTAAATATCCCAACAGGTAGCATACTTGTATTTTGTGCATAAGTTTGTAGGTTTTACTCCCACAACATGCAGATGGAATGCTGATATTGAAGTACCCTTTAAGGGTGGATGAGGATGCTGCCCTCCTGAGTGTGTCCTGTTTTACACTGTGGATGGGGAATAAGAAGTTTACACCAGGCCTGGCACCCATGTCTGTTATGGGTAGAGGCTGCTTAAAAATGCCTGACCACAATGTCCTATTTGGATACAGGACATCATTATTCTGTTGGAAAAAAAACCTTGGCTAAGCTTAGAAAAGCCCCCCTGAATCATTAGCCTAGTAAAAAATCTATGAATCTGTGAATCTCAGATTCTGACAAATATGGGTAGACAATTTCCTACAGTTTCTCCTCCCAGTCTGGTTGATATGGGCATCCTGAGACAGTGTAGCAACTGCCTCATGTAGACAGGCAGCCATCTACTACTGTTACCACCTAGGAACAAAATTTGTGAGAGATGCAATTACATTAGGAACCTAGAGTCTATGCTCTCTCCCTCACAACCCAGTATATCTGGCAGTGAGAAGGTTGTCAACACAATCACTATACCTGAGACACCATCCACACCTACACAACACACACCTATATCTGCAGAGGTTTTCAGAAAAATATACCCAAACAAAGGAGACCTCCGAAGCAAAAAACAAACGCGATCTCCAGAGCCCTCCACACCACATACCATGCATAGTTCACACAGCTGTGTCTCACAGCTATTAAGACTTAACCATAAACCCAACATATTAGTTAAAGGAGACTCCATTGTGAGACACACAGATATGCCTCTCACCAGACTGGCTAAGAAGAAAGTTACGGTTAATTGTCTGTCAGATGACAGAATGCACCATATCACATACACACTCAGGACTCTCAACAACAGGTACTGTTATGACTCTCTCATAGTTCATGTTGGCGTGAATGACTTGAGACATACCTCCTCTAACTATATGAAGAGAGACATGATTGAACTCACTGAATATGTGTCCCAGGCAGATATGTCCTTAGCCTTAAGCAGCATTCTACTGTCACCCAGAATGAGACCTCAATAGAAACAGAAAATGATTGACTTTAACAATTGGCTTAGGTTCTGGTGTCATTCCAGGGGGATCCAGTACCTGACAGCCTGGGAAGATATGATTGGCAGACCACAATCCTTTGCCAGAGATGGCATGCATCTGTCTCACTTAGGCTTCAGGATTCTGGAAAAGGCTCTTGCCTTCCCCATAGTGTCTTTTTTAGGAAAAGCGATGAGGTTAAAACTACAAACATAAAAATTTCAACAAAATGCAAATTATAGGTCATGTTTCTAAATGCTAGGAGTCTAAACATGAAACTGCACTCATTGCAAGGATTCCTAAACTTGGAAAATGCTGACATCTGTGCAGTCACACAAACCTGTCTCAAAGCTGCAGAGAGCACCTCAGCCTTACCTTGTTACTCATCCTGTCATACATTCAGACCCAAACTGTGGGCAGTAAAGACAAAGGAGGTGGAGTTTCAATATATATTAAAGACATACACACCTCCAGGCTGGTCAAACAGTATGACGCACAGGAGGCACTCCAGGTGCAGTTAACCATTTGCAATACCCCTATACAAATCATAGCTAGCTACAGGTCCCAGTATCTGACTCAAGATGCCCAATCCGCCTATCTGAACCTTTTAGAATCTATCAAGATTCAACACTTTACCCTGATCCTGGGTGACTTTAACTACCCAAACATAGACTGGAAGAACCACTCATGCCAGAACACAAATGCCCAGACATTCCTTGATTTTGTCAATTCAAATACTTTGGAACAGCTATGTTTGGATTTATTGCTTCCACTGGTGATCATTCATTTTTCTATCTGGTTTTGAGTTTGTTTTATTTCTATTTTGACTTTGGAACAGCTAGTCGATATCCCCACAAGAAGTGATAATATCTTGGACTTGGTATTAACCAACATCCCTGCAGTATCATCTTTCCTGGTAAAATGCAACCATAAAGTGATCACTTTTGAAGTCATCACCTCCCCGACCCCCTCTAGCTTGGGTCAAATAAAACAACTCCTCCAAAGCTGATTACAGCCTCCTGAGGGATGGTATATAAACAGCTTTACAGCCCCCTCTCCCTTTCTATGAACTGGCCACAGTATCCAAAGCTATACCAAAGCACTATACAAGCATTTATATAGATGCATGGAATCAGGAATACCTGATAGGACTAAATCATTCTCCGCAAGGAAGAGTAAACTTGTCTGGCAGACATCTGCAATAAATAAACTTCATAACAAAAGGAAACAAGTGCTGTTCAGGGCCAAGAAGGAGCAGGTGCCCAATTGGAAGCAATATCCCCTTAGCCTGAACAAGCAAATAAGACCACTAGTGAAATCCTCCAAAGCAGGCTTTATGTCCAAATTGGCCACATCTACAAGAGATAATCATAAGGCCTTCTTCACATATGTCCACAATCTCAAAGGAAATGCCCATATCTGTTCAGAACTGGTGGTCAAGGACACCACATATACAAATGCCATGGATATAGCAAATTTGCTGACTGACAGATTCAGTGAAAACTTCACCTTTCTGTCCCCACCATCAGTAAATCAGGATATTCCCAGTACCTGCCCACTTCCCCTTATATCTAGGTCCTTTCTGCTCTCTCAAAGGCAAAAAATACAGTCTGCATGGGACTCTATATTACATCCCAGGCTGCATCTTACATGAACTCAGGCAGGAACTTGTAGCACCATTTAAACAAAGCCTGAGTACTGGCTTTGTCCCAGCTAAGTGGAGGACAGCCACTGTGAAGCATCTACTGATCCAGGAAATTTTAGACCCATCAGCCTTACTAGCCTGATCTGCAAGGCCATGGAGTGGATTATCATGGACCTCATTAACAAGGACATTGGCAACCTACAGACATTCAATCCCACACAGTTTGGCTTCATCAAGGGGAGGTCATGTCTGTTAAATTTGGTCGACTTCTTTTGCCATTTGCAAGAGGAAGATGGTGCACACCATCTACCTTGACCTGGCCAAAGCCTTCGACACTATTCCCCACTTGAGCAGAATAGATAAACTCTCTCAACTAGGCATCAATCTGTATGTTACCAGATGGGTAACTAACTGGCTTACTGATCGAACCCACCTAGTCAAAATAGGGGAAGCCACCTCAAGCAGTAGATCCATAATGAGCGTGTATCACAGGGATCAGTACTGGGGCCTCTGTTGTTTGGGATATACTTCTCTGAGGTGCAGAAAAAAAACAGTGGTCTGTGGCTGACCAAGTTTGCAGATGACTGCAAGCTGGGCACTGTCATCAATTCCACTAGTGATGTGGACATCCTCCAAGAGGGTCTCACCCAAACAAATGACTGGTGCCCGAAACATTGCCTCCAGCTGAATAGCAAAAAATGCATCAACATCCCCTTTGGGGAGAGTGATGTCCAACAAATTATCACATTAATAACAATGTCCTAAGCATGCAATCAGTTGTGAGGGATTTGGGACCCAGGTTGATAGTAACTTGACTTTTGACCACCATGTTGCTTCCATTGTATGGAAAGCTTTCTACATGGCCCACCTGATAAATAAGGGTATCTCATCCAGGGACAAGGAAGTCATAACATGCCTGTATTCTTCCTTTATAAGACCCATTATTGAATACAACGTTCCGTTCGGCATGTACATTTCAAAACACATGCAACAGCTGGAGAGACCACAGAGGTGCATCACCAGAAGAATCCAGGACCTCAGAAATCTGCCATACACAGGTAGGCTAAAAGCCCTATCCCTCTACTCAGTTTCATACAGACTCTTCAGAGATGACGTCTGTTTGGCATATAAGGTGATCTTGGAACCCTCCTTGATGGCACTGTTGTATATCCACGACTAACCCACACACGCAGCCTCAATCTGAGCTGTGACATCAATAGGACTTGTTGGCAGTACAGATTTATGTCCCAGAGACTCCCCCATCTGTGGAACAGACTCCATGTCAAGCAGAGTAGCTCTTTACCCCACCTTTTTTAAGTGGAACCTGGATAACTGGATGGGAAACCGAAAACACTGTACATTCCTGGGATTCCACCTGTATACCTGCTGGACAGGGGCATCGGGTGCTGACTTGTCTAAATATGGGTTAAACTCTTGACTAGGCTTATAAGGTCCTCAGGGCCAATAGCCTAATAACTTCCTATGATCCTATGAATCTATGATTCTATGAAAAGACACACAAACACATCAGGAGAGAGACATAATTAAAGTAAGAAAATGAGTGAACAAGGGAAAGTAAGGAGGCATAATGTATGAATACGTACCTGTCCATATTTAGAGATATAGTTTATTCTGGGGTTCAGGAGAAACACAGGCACATTTTGGCTAGGAAGTTAAACAGTCATTAGTTTGGTTTTGCAGAACAAGTGCGCATTTGTGTAAAGTAGTTTGGCATACATTATTGCATCCATTTGGTGTATTATAATGACAGCAGTTTGAATGGTCTTAAATCAGGCAGATGAATCCAAAAAGAACATGTGCCTTTATGCATGGTCCCCCTCAAAAACTGTATGTGGGGGAGTGGGGACCATGGCACGAAAAACACTCAGGGTACTCTTAATGTGCCACAGTGTAACAGTACAAAGAACTCAGTCCATTTATTTACCAGCTTCTCTTGGAGTTCCCCATGGATCAGTATTTGGGCCTTTCTTATGGAAGGTATTATTATCCACTATCTCACCTGTAAAGCCTGTTGTATTAACAAGTGTGCAACTGATTGTAAAGTGTGATTTATGGTAGCATCAAACAGTGACAGAATTGAAATAAATAGATATTTGAACAATATTACTGTATGAGCAAAAATGTTGGCCTCCATTTTAGTGTAGGCAAATGTAAAATTATATATTTTGGAAGGATTGTAATAAAATTAATTAAAGTAAGAAAATGAGTGAAGAAGGGAAAGTAAGGAGGCATAATGTATGAATACGTACCTGTTCATATTTAGACCATTATATTGGGTGACTTCAACTACCCAAACATAGACTGGGAGCATTACTCTAGCTCCAACACCCTAGCCCAAAGGTTCTTAGAATTTATAAACTCAAATGCTATGGAACAACGTGTTACCACCCCCACAAGAGGGGAAAACATACTGGACCTGATCATCACCAACATGGGGACTCTATGCTCCAGACCAGAAGTGTATCCCTCACTGGTAAGAGCAGACCATAAACTAATCTCACTGGATATTCACATCCTGACCCCACCCCCTGCCCAGAAAACCATAGTGAAAAACTTCTCTAAAGCAAATTTCACACTCCTCAAAACCGAGATGGAATCCTTCAAAGCTCCCGGGCCTGTGGAAAATACAGCCCAGACCACAGAATCCTTTATAAATGCATTCTATGAACACCTTCAGGAATGCATGGATCATGCAATCCCAAATAAAAACACAACCCAATCCTCCAAAGGCAGACGTCCTGTCTGGTGGACCCCAGCCATAAACAAGCTATACAATAGAAGGAGGAAGCTACTACATGAGAGAGCAAAATCCCAAAAAGGGAAGGCATCTCTGATCAGTATTAGCAAAAAACTACGGGCACTCAAAAAATCGTCTAAGGCCAGCTTCGAGAGAAAAATTGCACAGGACACTAAGGATAATCACAAAGCTTTCTTTAGTTATGTTAGGAACCTGGGTGGGAATTCCCAGATATGCTCAGAATTAGTCCAAAATGACACCGAACCCACAGATATTGCCAACATCCTAGCTGACAGGTTCAGTGCAAACTTCTCCCCCCCTCCCCACCAAAAGGGCAAATATCTATCCCAGCAGAGTGCTGCCCCCCTGACATCTCAGATGCTCTGGTAAGAGCCGGCCTCTCCAAAGCAAAAAACACAGCATCAATGGGACCAGACGGTGCCCGGGCTGCGTCCTACATGAACTCCAAGAAGAGCTAAACCCAAACATAAAACTACTGTTCAAGCTCAGCCTTACTACAGGATATGTACCCAAAGAGTGGCACACAGCAACAGTGGTCCCTCTCCACAAAGGTGGTGTCTCAATGGATCCTGGAAACTATTGCCCCATAAGCCTGACTAGCTTGGTCTGCAAAGCTATGGAAAGGATCATCACGGACCTCATAAATAAAGATATTGCAGACCTACAGACACTGGATCATACCCAGTTCGGCTTTGTTAAGGGCACATCCTGCCTCCTAAACCTGTCCGATTTCTTTGAAACAGTCACCAAGGCCATTGACGAGGGGAAGGTGGTCCACACAGCCTACCTGGACCTCGCAAAAGCCTTCGATAAATACCCCACTCAGGCATTATAGATAAGCTCACCAGCTTAAATATAAACCCCTATGTCACTAGATGGGTTGCAAACTGGCTCAAGGACAGAACCCACATGGTTAGAATTGCTGGAGCCATGTCAGACTCCAAACCAGTTACAAGTGGCGTCCCACAAGGCTCAGTCCTGGGACCTCTCTTGTTCGGTATATATTTCTCGGAGGTACAGGCCAACATGGAAGGACTGTGGCTGACCAAGTTCGCAGATGACTGCAAACTGGGTGCCATAATCGACTCTCCAGCCGACACAAGCATCCTCCAAAAGGGCCTCATCGAAACAGACAACTGGTGCCAGAGCCATGGCCTCAAGCTAAACGCCAAAAAGTGTATAGTCATCCCCTTTGGCAAAAACAAAGTGCCCACAAATTACCACATAGGTGGTAATCCATTAAGTACAGAAGAAGTAATTAGGGACCTGGGGACACAAGTTGATAGCAATCTCTCATTTGACAACCATGTGGCCAAAGTGGCTAGAAAAGCATTTTATATAGCCCACCTAATCATGAAGGGATTCACATCTAGATCAGGGGAGGTCATCGTGCCTCTTTACTCATCCCTCATCAGGTCCATAATTGAGTACAATGCCCATTTTGGGATGTACCTTACCAGACACCTGCAGCAACTGGAAAGACCCCAAAAGTACCTCACCAAGAGGATCAAAGGGCTCAAACAGATGTCATATGCTGCCCGGTTAAAGAAACTCCAGCTCTACTCAGTGGCATACCGCCTGCTCAGAGGTGATCTGTGCCTGATGTTTAAAGCCATGTCCAACCCGCAATTAATGGACATGCTGAACCTCAGAAAATCCAAATCCCATCAAGCTACGTGCTCGAGAGACTTGAACCTCAGCACTGAAATAAATAGGACATGCTGGAGGGACAGATTCATAACCCAGAGGCTCCCTTCACTTTGGAATAAAATCCCAGTCCAGGTTAGGCAGAGTCCCTCATTGACTCTCTTCAAGAGGAATCTTGATGAGTGGATCGGAGATCATAGGTTTACCCCAGGTATCACTTCTGTGTCACTGTTAGACAGAGGCACAGTATACTAACCTCGAAAAAAAGTATAGCAAAATTAATTAAAAATGGGTGGTGAAAGCCAAACACACTCTGGCTAGGCTTATAAATGCCCTAGGGCAGATAGCCTAGTATGAACCTATGAACCTAAAATGTCCAGTAGCATTAAATGGCACCCTTCTCTATGAAGGTTTGTCTACAAAGACTTTGTTATCTCAATAACTATCAAACTTTCAGTTAAGACACATGTTAGTAACATTAAGGGTTAAGGTCTTAAGGCATATGGGCATAACGCTCAAACGTATTTCTTTGAGATATGAATTGAATATGGCAAAACTCGATACTATTTATTTAATACATCATTATTAGAATACAACTACAACTACTTCTGCATTTATACACTGAGTCAATAAAATAAACATGGATCTGAAGAGGAAATTTACGAAGCACATTCCAGCTGCTAAAGATTTATCAAGATACATGTTCAAAGTTGAACTTGTATACACTTTACTAAAGACCCTCTTTAACTTATAATTAGACGTGAGTAACAAAACATGAACTCTGATGTTTGATGCTGGAATAAATCCCTGTGTAGAAATAAATATATTACTCAGGTAATACTGGGAACATACTTCAACACAGAATATGTTCCTCAAATAATTTGATAAAATTCAGAGCAAGCTTGGATTCTTGGATAGGTTATAGAATTTTCATTCCTAACTTTGTGAAGTTATTATTATGGCCCATTGGTCTATACACTACTTTTCTTAACTTATGAACTTATACTCAAAAACTTGGATTTAAAATCAACTACCTATTTTTCCTGAGCTCAGAAAATATTTCAGTTGCTTTCATCACCAGCTAAGGCAACGACTAAGAAAGGTGTCCTGTTTGTACAACTTGAGCATGCCTTACCTTTGTTGGCCACCTTCCTAACAAAAATGCATCAACACTACAGACCTAATCTAATAAAATATACCACATCATCAACAATTCTCCTCACCTTGAGCATCACCCCGGTTAGGGGTCGCCACAGTGGAACTCCGGTCCGCTAATGATTGGTAGTGGATTTTTACGTACCGGGTTAGCAGCCCTGACACACAACCTTCAACGAAGGCATGCCCTATTCACGTATGCCTCCACACAGAAGACCCTCTAGCTGAGAATCAAATGGGACAATGTCTTGCTATGAGGCGACAACTCTACCGCAGCACCACCACTGCAGCTACATTACTTTAAACAAAGCAATTTGGCTGCTAGTACAAGCCACGTCCAACATACTTCTGGGCTTACATGTCTTCAAATTACTCTGGCAAGACGGCCCTTATCAAATGCAATGCACCTTAACACTAATACAACAGCCTACGACTTCAGACGTCAGGGTACAGTAGGTCCTACTCTCCAAACCCATCTACTAAGCTACATTGCCCTGACTCTAGTTTCACTGTACTTGACCCAAAGCTGTGCAATCACTTCCTCACTTTTTTCACTGAGCATCCTATTTATATTAAGTTCAGGCCTCATCTAAAGTATATGTTCATAGGTTCATATATGAATATTTAGCTAACCGCCCTTGTGGGACGTTTTAATATGTTCATAGGTTCACATATCAATATCAAGCTAACCGACCTTGTGGCACGTTTTAATATGTTCATAGGTTCATATATGAATATCAAGCTAACCGCCCTTGTGGCACGTTTTAATATGTTCATAGGTTCATATATGAATATTAAGCTAACCGCCCTTGTGGTACGTTTTAATATGTTCATAGGTTCATATATCAATATCAAGCTAACCGACCTTGTGGCACGTTTTAATATGTTCATAGGTTCATATATGAATATCAAGCTAACCGCCCTTGTGGCACGTTTTAATATGTTCATAGGTTCATATATGAATATTAAGCTAACCGCCCTTGTGGCACGTTTTAATATGTTCATAGGTTCATATATCAATATCAAGCTAACCGACCTTGTGGCACGTTTTAATATGTTCATAGGTTCATATATGAATATCAAGCTAACCGCCCTTGTGGCACGTTTTAATATGTTCATAGGTTCATATATGAATATCAAGCTAACCGCCCTTGTGGGACGTTTTAATATGTTCATAGTTTCATATATGAATATCAAGCTAACCGCCCTTGTGGGACGTTTTAATATGTTCATAGGTTCATATATGAATATCAAGCTAACCGTCCTTGTGGGACATTTTAATATGTTCATAAGTTCATATATGAATATCAAGCTAACCGCCCTTGTGGCACGTTTTAATATGTTCATAGGTTCATATATGAATATTAAGCTAACCGCCCTTGTGGCACGTTTTAATATGTTCATAGGTTCATATATGAATATTAAGATAAAACCGCCCTTGTGGAACGTTTTAATATGTTCATAGGTTCATATATGAATATTAAGCTAACCACCCTTGTGGGACGTTTTAATATGTTCATAGGTTCATATATGAATATTAAGCAAACCGCCCTTGTGGGACGTTTTAATATGTTCATAGGTTCATATATGAATATTAATCTAACAGCCCTCGTGGGACGTTTTAATATGTTCATAGGTTCATATATGAATATTAAGCTAACCGCCCTTGTGGCACGTTTTAATATGTTCATAGGTTCATATATGAATATTTAGCTAACCGCCCTTGTGGCACGTTTTAATATGTTCATAGGTTTATATATGAATATTAAGCTAACTGCCATTGTGGGATGTTTTAATATGTTCATAGGTTCATATATGATTATTAAGCTAACCGCCCTTGTGGGACGTTTTAATATGTTCATAGGTTCATATATGAATATTAAGCTAACCACCCTTGTGGGACGTTTTAATATGTTCATAGGTTCATATATGAATATTAAGCTAACCGCCCTTGTGAGATGTTTTAATATGGTCATAGGTTCATAAATGAATATTAAGCTAACCGCCCTTGTGGCACGTTTTAATATGTTCATAGGTTCATATATGAAAATTAAGCTAACCGCCCTTGTGGCACGTTTTAATATGTTCATAGGATCATATATGAATATTAAGCTAACCGCCCTTGTGGCACGTTTTAATATGTTCATAGGTTCATATATGAATATTAAGCTAACCGCCCTTGTGGCACATTTTAATATGTTCATAGGTTCATATATGAATATCAAGCTAACCACCCTTGTGGCACGTTTTAATATGTTCATAGGTTCATATATGAATATCAAGCTAACCGCCCTTGTGGCACGTTTTAATATGTTCATAGGTTCATATATGAATATTAAGCTAACCGCCCTTGTGGCACGTTTTAATATGTTCATAGGTTCATATATGAATATCAAGCTAACCGCCCTTGTGGGACGTTTTAATATGTTCATAGTTTCATATATGAATATCAAGCTAACCGCCCTTGTGGGACGTTTTAATATGTTCATAGGTTCATATATGAATATCAAGCTAACCGTCCTTGTGGGACGTTTTAATATGTTCATAGGTTCATATATGAATATCAAGCTAACCGCCCTTGTGGCACGTTTTAATACGTTCATAGGTTCATATATGAATATTAAGCTAACCGCCCTTGTGGCACGTTTTAATATGTTCATAGGTTCATATATGAATATTAAGCTAACCGCCCTTGTGGGACGTTTTAATATGTTCATAGGTTCATATATGAATATTAAGCTAACCACCCTTGTGGGACGTTTTAATATGTTCATAGGTTCATATATGAATATTAAGCAAACCGCCCTTGTGGGACGTTTTAATATGTTCATAGGTTCATATATGAATATTAATCTAACAGCCCTTGTGGGACGTTTTAATATGTTCATAGGTTCATATATGAATATTAAGCTAACCGCCCTTGTGGCACGTTTTAATATGTTCATAGGTTCATATATGAATATTTAGCTAACCGCCCTTGTGGCACGTTTTAATATGTTCATAGGTTTATATATGAATATTAAGCTAACTGCCATTGTGGGACGTTTTAATATGTTCATAGGTTCATATATGATTATTAAGCTAACCGCCCTTGTGGGACGTTTTAATATGTTCATAGGTTCATATATGAATATTAAGCTAACCACCCTTGTGGGACGTTTTAATATGATCATAGGTTCATATATGAATATTAAGCTAACCGCCCTTGTGAGATGTTTTAATATGGTCATAGGTTCATAAATGAATATTAAGCTAACTGCCCTTGTGGCACGTTTTAATATGTTCATAGGTTCATATATGAATATTAAGCTAACCGCCCTTGTGGCACGTTTTAATATGTTCATAGGATCATATATGAATATTAAGCTAACCGCCCTTGTGGCACGTTTTAATATGTTCATAGGTTCATATATGAATATTAAGCTAACCGCCCTTGTGGCACGTTTTAATATGTTCATAGGTTCATATATGAATATCAAGCTAACCGCCCTTGTGGGACGTTTTAATATGTTCATAGTTTCATATATGAATATCAAGCTAACCGCCCTTGTGGGACGTTTTAATATGTTCATAGGTTCATATATGAATATCAAGCTAACCGTCCTTGTGGGCCGTTTTAATATGTTCATAGGTTCATATATGAATATCAAGCTAACCGCCCTTGTGGGATGTTTTAATATGTTCATAGGTTCATATATGAATATCAAGCTAACCGCCCTTGTGGGACGTTTTAATATGTTCATAGGTTCATATATGAATATTAAGCTAACCGCCCTTGTGGGACGTTTTAATATGTTCATAGGTTCATATATGAATATTAAGCTAACCGCCCTTGTGGGACATTTTAATATGTTCATAGGTTCATATATGAATATTAAGCTAACCGCCCTTGTGGGACGTTTTAATATGTTCATAGGTTCATATATGAATATTAAGCTAACCGCCCTTGTGGGACGTTTTAATATGTTCATAGGTTCATATATGAATATTAAGCTAACCGCCCTTGTAGGACGTTTTAATATGTTCATAGGTTCATATATGAATATTAAGCTAACCGCCCTTGTGGGACGTTTTAATATGTTCATAGGTTCATATATGAATATTAAGCTAACCGCCCTTGTGGGACGTTTTAATATGTTCATACGTTCATATATGAATATTAAGCTAACCGCCCTTGTGGGACGTTTTAATATGTTCATAGGTTCATATATGAATATTAAGCTAACCGCCCTTGTGGGACGTTTTAATATGTTCATAGGTTCATATATGAATATTAAGCTAACCGCCCTTGTGGCACGTTTTAATATGTTCATAGGTTCATATATGAATATTAAGCTAACCGCCCTTGTGGCACGTTTTAATATGTTCATAGGATCATATATGAATATTAAGTTAACCGCCCTTGTGGCACGTTTTAATATGTTCATAGGTTCATATATGAATATTAAGCTAACCGTCCTTGTGGCACGTTTTAATATGTTCATTGGTTCATTTATGAATATTAAGCTAACCGCCCTTGTGGCACGTTTTAATATGTTCATAGGTTCATATATGAATATTAAGCTAACCGCCCTTGTGGCACGTTTTAATATGTTCATAGGTTCATATATGAATATTAAGCTAACCGCCCTTGTGGCACGTTTTAATATGTTCATAGGTTCATATCTGACTATCAAGCTAACCGCCCTTGTGGGACCTTTTAATATGTTCATTGGTTCATATATGAATATCAAGCTAACCGCCCTTGTGGGATGTTTTAATATGTTCATAGGTTCATATATGAATATCAAGCTAACCGCCCTTGTGGGACGTTTTAATATGTTCATAGGTTCATATATCAATATCAAGCTAACCGACCTTGTGGGACGTTTTAATATGTTCATAGGTTCATATATGAATATCAAGCTAACCGCCCTTGTGGGACATTTTAATATGTTCATAGGTTCATATATGAATATCAAGCTAACCGCCCTTGTGGGACGTTTTAATATGTTCATAGGTTCATATATGAATATTAAGCTAACCGCCCTTGTGGGACGTTTTAATATGTTCATAGGTTCATATATGAATATTAAGCTAACCGCCCTTGTGGGACGTTTTAATATGTTCATAGGTTCATATATGAATATTAAGCTAACCGCCCTTGTGGGACGTTTAATATGTTCATAGGTTCATATATGAATATTAAGCTAACCGCCCTTGTGGGACGTTTTAATATGTTCATAGGTTCATATATGAATATTAAGCTAACCGCCCTTGTGGGACGTTTTAATATGTTCATAGGTTCATATATGAATATTAAGCTAACCGCCCTTGTGGGATGTTTTAATATGTTCATAGGTTCATATATGAATATTAAGCTAACCGCCCTTGTTGGACGTTTTAATATGTTCATAGGTTCATATATAAATATTAAGCTAACCGCCCTTGTGGGACGTTTTAATATGTTCATAGGTTCATATATGAATATTAAGCTAACCGCCCTTGTGGGACGTTTTAAAATGTTCATAGGTTCATATATGAATATTAAGTTAACCGCCCTTGTGGGACGTTTTAATATGTTCATAGGTTCATATATGAATATTAAGCTAACCGCCCTTGTGGGACGTTTTAAACCTAGACAATTTCCTCTAAACGTGAGAATCAGATCAGGTAAACATCTTAACCATTATGCCAACCCCCCAACTCCACAAATTATCTGTATACTGGATTTGAACCCTGCATCAGTTGTTCTCTTTCATTAAGCTCACTGCACTTACACCTTATGCCACAGAAAAATCTTAAAAGTCTGCATACTGTATAATCAGACAGTGACTAAAGGTGAGAAGCAAACCCTGTACCTTGCGTCTCTGAGGTAAACAATTTATCCGTTATGCCAACTTCAACCCTCATAGCAATATAAACGCAAATACCAGAATTCAGGACATGCCCCTTAATAAACACTACTCTGCACTAATACCCCTGCATGTCACCATTTTTATGCCACTTCTGTTTCAGTTATCACTCTGCATCTGCTTCCTGTAAATAGCCTCACTTTTTCATTTTCTTTATCATTCCTTTCTGTCTCCTCGGAATCTGTGTCTTTACCATTAATTATTTTTTGCTTTGTCCTCTTAGCACATGTTTCTCCTGATAATTTCCATGGCTAACCCTACTTTGCACACTTTTGGTATAATTCACCTTTTCTGACTGTAAAATAAACACCTTGACTTGATATAAAATGTGTCCGTAACATCTCTCTCTCTTTTTTTTTTGACCAGTCTGTATTACCTTTGTTTTCCACTCTTGGTTGTATTTCTGTTTTTGTTACCACTCTTCTAAATGTAACCCAGCCTGAGCCTGCAATTGGTAACCAAAATGTGAATAAAATGAAAATAAAACATGCCTGTATCTTGGCAGAGCAACCAAATGATTGTCTTTATCTTCTTATTGTTCTTACACAGCGTGGCTTTGTAAAAGGTTGATTACCTGATATAACTTTCACGGTTTACATATAGGTGTTTGAGAATTATCCTAACCTGCTTGGTTCAGTTACTAGAGATTCAGAAAACATTTCACACCATTAGACGGTCATATCTATAGATACTTATAAAGAATATTCAGTTTTCAGATTCTTTTATACAAGGAATCCAGGCCTTTTATAAAGCCCTTAGGGTGCATGAGCTGGTAAAGAAACTGGTTATATAGCCTTTTTAATTGCACAGTGAAACCCTTAAAGGTTGTTTCCTCTCACCAGCACTCTTCCTTCAGGCTACTAAACACTTAAATAACATGCTTAACCAGGCAGATGGAAATAGTGGCCGGGAACTATTTGGTGTATATACAAGAGCTTTATTTATTTATGTATTTATTTATTTTTGCAGATGATTCTATAGTACTTATTAAACAGCCTTATAGAGAAATTCCAATGTGAGTGGACAATCATCAGGAATTTATAATTGGGTGGTGTAAGCTATGGTACCTTGCTGGCTAGGCTTACGTAGGCCCTTGAGTCAATAGCCTAGTACCTACCTATGAAACTATGGTGTGGTCTGAATGTTAATTTGCTTAAGGTGGAACTTTCTGCAGCAAATAGTAGAGTGCAATTGCTTAAGAGAGAGGGGACTGGCTTTCCTTTTAGACAGACAATAGACTAACTTTGTGTCTTTTGGCATTTAAATACATCCCGACATTAATGCATTGTTCAACTGCAGTTTGAGAAAATTATGGGATAAGTGCTTTATTTGGGTGAATAGCTGGAGGAGAGTGTGGTTTTCACTTCTGGGTAGGATTGCTTTAATTAAGTTATTTGCGGTCCCATTTATATTTTGCACATTTAGCCACGTTCTTGTTAGTTCTCTCAGCAGTTATTTAAGTAGAATAGTCAGTCTTACTATACAGTTTTTATGGGCTAGAAAGCAAAGCTGAAGAACCAGGGCTGTTCACTTTGTTCCAATGAATCAAGTAGGCCCTGGGTCTCAGACTGATCTAACAAAGCCAGAGCTTTCACTCTGTCACAACTTTTGGGTGCAAAACCCATCTCTTTCCCATTTGGGCTCAGTTGGAATTTACAGTTTATAATGTTAATTCTATATAGCATGGTTTACACGGCACCTTCCCTATTATCTTAAGCACTGGCCCATTATTACATGGCACCTTCCTTATTATCTTAAGCACTGGCCCATTATTACATGGCACCTTCCTTATTATCTTAACCAATGGCCCATTATTACATGGCACCTTCCTTATTATCTTAAGCACTGGTCCATCATTACATGGCACCTTCCTTATTATCTTAAGCACTGGACCATTATTACACGGCACCTTCCTTATTATCTTAAGCACTGGCCCATTATTACATGGCACCTTCCTTATTATCTTAAGCACTGGCCCATTATTACATGGTACCTTCCTTATTATCTTAAGCACTGGTCCATCATTACATGGCACCTTCCTTATTATCTTAAGCACTGGCCCATTATTACATGGCACCTTCCTTCGTATCTTAAGCACTGGCCCATTATTACATGGCACCTTCCTTATTATCTTAAGCACTGGCCCATTATTACACGGCACCTTCCTTATTATCTTAAGCACTGGTCCATCATTACATGGCACCTTCCTTATTATCTTAAGCACTGGCCCATTATTACATGGCACCTTCCTTATTATCTTAAGCACTGGTCCATCATTACATGGCACCTTCCTTATTATCTTAAGCACTAGCCCATTATTACATGGCACCTTCCTTATTATCTTAAGCACTGGCCCATTATTACACGGCACCTTCCTTATTATCTTAAGCACTGGTCCATCATTACACGGCACCTTCCTTATTATCTTAAGCACTGGCCCATTATTACATGGCACCTTCCTTATTATCTTAAGCACTGGTCCATCATTACATGGCACCTTCCTTATTATCTTAAGCACTGGCCCATTATTACATGGCACCTTCCTTATTATCTTAAGCACTGGTCCATCATTACATGGCACCTTCCTTATTATCTTAACCACTGGCCCATTATTACATGGCACCTTCCTTATTATCTTAAGCACTGGCCCATTATTACATGGCACCTTCCTTATTATCTTAAGCACTGGTCCATCATTACATGGCACCTTCCTTATTATCTTAAGCACTGGTCCATTATTACATGGCACCTTCCTTATTATCTTAAGCACTGGTCCATTATTACATGGCACCTTCCTTATTATCTTAAGCACTAGCCCATTATTACATGGCACCTTCCTTATTATCTTAAGCACTGGCCCATTATTACATGGCACCTTCCTTATTATCTTAAGCACTGGCCCATTATTACATGGCACCTTCCTTATTATCTTAAGCACTGGTCCATTATTACATGGCACCTTCCTTATTATCTTAAGCACTGGCCCATTATTACATGGCAACTTCCTTCGTATCTTAAGCACTGGCCCATTATTACATGGCACCTTCCTTATTATCTTAAGCACTGGTCCATTATTACATGGCACCTTCCTTATTATCTTAAGCACTGGTCCATTATTACATGGCACCTTCCTTATTATCTTAAGCACTGACCCATTATTACATGGCACCTTCCTTCGTATCTTAAGCACTGGTCCATTATTACATGGCACCTTCCTTCGTATCTTAAGCACTGGCCCATTATTACACGGCACCTTCCTTATTATCTTAAGCACTGGCCCTTGCTTTGCATATGTTGCATAGAATTGCTCCTTATTATGCACTCTAGGGCAAAGCACACCCACAATAGGGTTACCTGGGGGTAAAGGCAGAAGGTGCACATCTACATAGGAAAACTTGACAGGATACAGGTTTGTATTACCTGTCAGATGTAGTGCAAGAAGTTGGAGGCCAGGTAGTGTTTACCTCTTTTCAACACCTTCAGGCAATGTGGAAGTTGCATTCAAACCATTTAGGCAGTACTTGTGGCTGAGGTTTGCCTTTTCCGGATTTGATCTTTAAAAATGCATAGGCGTAGATGCTGTGGAAACAATATATATAGGAATCAGTGGGAACACTTTATACAGAATAATGTACAGGAAGAGGAGGACTGATACTTTAGTGATGGCATGACTTGAGCAATCTGTGTAATGCTATATTTGATAATAAATTGTTGACAGAAATCATATTTGCATAAAGCATGATTTTATTTTTTTTGTAATGGTTTGTTTTCTCTTTTATAATTGGATGTGTTCTCACATCATAGTGTAATAGGTTATGTTAATAAAGATGTTTACAAAATAATAAAAGTCTTGGATGCTTTCTAAGGATTACCATTTATACCAGGTTGGCATGAAGGAGGCAGTAGATTTCTACCACATTCTTATACAACTTATACTTTTAGAAATCTAGAATAGTCTGCAGAAAATGCATCCCATAGTATTCATGTACCTGTTCTCTACACTGTTTATTTTGGGTAGCCATGCATAACTATCAGTCATGTAATGTAATATAATGTACTGTTTACATTTCTTCTAAGGCCCAGGTCATGGCTGAAAAGAGTCTCAAGATCAACCACCTACTTGGTTACAAATCGCAATAAATGAATAAATAGTAAGTCATCAGTAATTGCAAACTTTTCTGGCTTCTCTTTAATGTCTGAGGAAATCATCTTGATCCAGCACATAGATATTTGAGCATGATAGGTGTTGAACCCTTGTCCATAATGCCTCACAAGGCTTTAGAAATATGTGATAGTTGTTTGATGATTATATCTGATTCCATGCATATGTATGGATGGTACAGTGGTGCTATGGTAGCATTGTCACCTCACAGCAAGGGATTCTCCATTTCAATTCTCGGGTGGGCTGTCTTCTGTATGGAGTCTGCATGTCCTCCCTACATTCATGTGGGTTTCCTCTGGGTGCTCCGGTTTCCCTCCATGTTAATAAGACATACATTTGGAGCATTTCTCCCAGGGCTTCTGCTGAAAATTGACTTCATTCCAAGTAGGACTTTCCTGGATAATAAATGTTAAATAAATAATAAAATGTTTGGAGCTGTGTATTGTTTAAAGTATTATGGACCCAGTTGACAGATATGTTAAATGCATGTTTTGATCTGCAATTAATATGTTGCATTGCTACATATTATCTGCAGATCAACCACAGTTGTCACTTTATGCAAACCGTTCTATATTTGGTTACACCATTTGGTGGCAGTTGCATACACCTTTAATGCCTCATACTGGAAGCATCCAGAGAAGCTGGATTTTATGGACATTCATAGATGGATACTGTGGATGAGACATGTTATATTTCAATACATTTGGTAGCTGTACTCAACAGGAGTTATGCCTGCTTGAAAATACAGCCATTACCAAGATACTTCACACCATGTGGCTCTATTTATTTGTTTTATGAAAATGGACCATTGGCCGTGACAAACTTTTATTTCTTTTTATTTGTTTTCTTACGATACGTGCCATTACAGCTACTGTATTTGTGATGCAATGGCTGTACACCATTTGAATATTATCTTCTTTTATTGTTAGTTGTTTACTCAAAAAAACATTCAAGAAGCTATGCACGTGTCAAAAATGTCATAATAAGTAATTCATTTTTCTCTTCAAAAACTTGATACACTGATGTTAGCTTACTAAATTTAACAAATTGACCTTTCACGACATTTTTTTTTTTTTATATATATATAAAAAGTTAATTGCTGTCATAAATGGGATTATTAAATGCTTCTTTTCTAAATGTTCTCGGCAGAAGGACTTCCTCAGATTCCATCTGAAATTAATATCCAGATACTGATGATTTCAATAGAACAGACATACGTAAATCTAACAAAGAAGTGCTTGTGTCCTTCTGGTCAATACATTGTTCCAAGTAATTTTCTTTACATTTGGCTATAAAAAATAATTTTTCAATGAACCTCTAATAAAAAAGGTAATGTTATTACTAAACAATTCTACCTCGATGCAACTTTCATACTCTCAAAAGGCCAGCACCAAATTAACATATACAGTAGCTACAGATGCCCCCACACCTGCTCTCTTTATTCTACAATGTTCATAAGTCCTTCATTTTCCTTGAAAGAACAGATGAAAACCTTTGACAAATAGATCTTAATGCTTTCTATACTGGAATTATTTGGTATACATGTGTAAAAAGATATTATGTCCACTGCTAAAAAGAACAAATGATCTGATTTAGTCAGGTTCATAGGTTCATAGGTGTGTACTAGGCTAATGGCCCTGGAGCCTTTACAAGCCTAGCCCATAGGATTAACCTGGCATTGTACCACCTGACCTTAGATCCCAGTACCTCTGTTGAGTAGAGTCACTGGAGTGATTCCCCTGGGAGAATTTTCTATTTCCCATCCACTCATCAAGATTTCTCTTGAAGAGGACCACTGAGGTGCTCTGTTTGACATGTATGGGAAGTCTATTCCATAGCATATGCAGTCTCTGGGTTATGAACCTGTCCCTCCAGCATGTTCTGTTGCTTGTGGTAATGAGGTTGAGGTCTCTGGAGAATGTGGTGCGGAGGGATTGGAATTTCTTTAGCTGTAGCATTTCTAACAGAGCTGGGTCAGACATGGCTTTGTAAGTCAATCGGAGATCGCCTCTAAGTAGGTGATATGAGACAGAGAATAGTTGGAGTTTTTTGAGTCGATTCATATAGGACAAGTGTTTAAGGTCTAGGATCACCTTTGTGAGGTACTTTTGTGGCCTCTCCAGTTGTTACTGGTGTCTAGTGAGGTACATGCCAAATGGGGCATTGTACTCGATGATTGGCCTAATGAGGGAAGAGTAGAGGGAGACAATGACCTCTTTCTTCCTGGAAAAAAAACCCTTAGTAATGAGATGTGCAACATAGAAGGACTTTCTGGCCACAGTGGCAATGTGGTGGTCAAAAGAGAGGCTGCTGTCAACCTGTGTTCCCAGATCTCTTATAATGTCTTCTGTGTTCAGTGGACTACCATCAATGTGGTAATTCATGGGAACTGGGTTTTTCCCAAAGGGGACGATGACACATTTTTTGGCATTGAGCTTAAGGCCATTGTTCTGATACCAGTCGTTGGTCTCAGTGATGCCTTTCTGTAGGATGTCAACATCACTTAGGGAGTTAATAATGGCTCCCAAATTGCAATTCTCTGTGAACTTTGTCAGCCAGAGTCCTTTCATGTTGGCCTGGACTTCTGAGAAGTAGATACCAAACAGGAGAGGACCCTGGACTGATCCCTGTGGGACTTCACTCATGACTGGTCTGCAGTCTGATTTGGAGTCAAGCTACTTTCACACTGTGGGTTCTATCTGTGAGCCAGCTTGCAACTCACCTAGTGATATAGGGGTTGATGACTGGCTTAGTGAGTTTTTCTATGATTCCTGAGTGGGTAATGGTATCAAAGGCCTTGGATAGATCAAGGTAGGTTGTATGAACCACCTTGCATTCATCCACAGCTCTGGTGACTGACTCAAGAAGTCAACCAGGTTGAGCAGGCATGATCTACCCTCAGCTTAAGTTATCTTATTTTTTTTTTTTTTAATGACATGTCATTGTCAAGAAAATACTTCAACATGTAATCATTACAAATATTCAATGTCTATCACTCTAGAACAAATTATAAAAGAGGTGCAGGGGAATGACTATATAAGTTGATGTAACCTTAAGCTTAAACTGTCATCCAAGTAAACATTCACATATTATACTGCTGGGTCAAGCCCTCCTCGAATTGGAGCATGGCTCTCAACCTTACATCTCCAAAATGAAGAACACTGCCTCTAACAATGTGGAACAAATAGGCAAAATGTGAAACATCTACTAACAGCTTACTAACAACTTAGGAAGGTCACAGGATGGCTAAATTTGCTTCTTTTTGATGAATTAATATGATTCAGTACCATTCATCATGCATATCAGTTAAAAAAAGTCCTAACAATGAATGTGTGAGAAACCCCTACAATGTGTAACTTTGAGGAACATGGACTTTTTAAGATCCAAAATGAGGAATGTTCCATGTAATGAGGTACACTTGAGAGGTATGGTTTGGAGAAGCAGCTATATGCTTAGGGTTTACTGATTACTAAAGCTGAAAGGAGTTTCTTCCCCAGGTACACCCATTAAGATGATAGCGATTCAACAAGTAAAATGTATCCACTATAGTAACAGGTATAAGTGACAGACTTCAACAGAAATTAATGATGCCAACAATCTCTATATTTTCATTGGCTGTTCATGACTTAACTGTGTCTATATTTTGGGAGGGGACTGTTTGCATTGGTAGTTTTGAAACCAGCATGTTTTGCTGGAAGTGTCTGGGGCAGGATTGGTTAGAAAAGAAATCATAATGTAAGAAAGCAAAAATCTACACAAAGGACTGAAGTCTAGTTTCAGAGTAGGAAAAGTTAGAAGGGGAGGTGGGTGAAAATAAACAACAAAGAGATAAATAAATGTTATAAATAAGAGGTCAAGGAATTTGAAACCAGACAAGTAACCATCAGTATGAAGTAAGAAGGAAAACAGACTATTTAGCAGACAAATACTACAAGTAATAGAAGAGGTGTTAACATATCAAGAAGGTGGCATATAACTCTTTGAAAAAAGACATACTGTGATGTCATAATGGAGTATAACTATAGGTCTGCAGCATTTTGAGGTGTGTGGGAGTGAAGATGAAGGGTGTGATACTTCCCAGCAATCTCAGTTTAAACTGTCAGGAAGCATAAACAGAAAACAAAGCACTTCAGTTGTTCTTTCGGGTATTTGATAAAACCAGTAAAGATAAAGAAGCAAGTCGAATGTTAAGCACCAGTATAAATGGCAACAAATATCCACAGCTAAAGTTTTGGCCAGTCTTAATTAGCCAAAGTAAAAATCTATGATCCAAATTCAAATATAAAAATACATAGGCAGAGAAGCAATAAGTCATGCAGTTCAACAGTTCAAAAACTGAAAACGTACTCACAACAGCAGAGACAAAACAAAACACTAAGATAAGGAGATAGAACAGCACTTTCAGTTTATAGTCTTCTTCATTGATCTGAATGGAAAAATCTGCAACAAAGAGAGGGAAGGTTAAAAGCTGATTGTATGTAAATGAACAATAGCCACCAAAAAAGCAAGAATAAATAAACAGCAGTCATAAAATGTCTAACCACAGTTTAGTAATGTTAGACGGACCACAAGCCAGTGAAATGTAGAGTCCTGAATAAGTAAAACTAACATGTTTACTTTATATTAATTAAAACAATCTAAACTTACACTAAATTCCTTATCTGAGACACTGTATTTCAAGTCAAACAAGGAGGTATTTTTAAATTACACTATATCAACAAAAATCCATTCAGGTACAGACCGCCATTATGACCCATTTCAAGGGGCAAGCAGTTCCCAAGCAGCATGTCAAGAAGAAGAGTTCATAGTCAGAAACCTTTTGAATTATGAATGGCAGAAATTTTCTAAATGCACATTCATTGTGCACAGGTTGTTCATCAAAAATAGCTGATGTTGGATAATGAAGTCCCTTAGCTGATGACATAGTGGTAGTAATGGTTTATCCAGGGGTGGAGCAACTAGCCCTTAATGAATAGGATTTCTAAGCCCCTAAAGATGACATAAAGCGCATCATCGTTTCAGATCCAAAGGAACTCATGGTCCATCATATGATCATCAAATGATGTTTGCATCTATGAAATCTTTTGTGTAGCAAAAAGACCACCTGCCAGGACTGTCCTTGGAATGTGTCAGACAAATGCATACCTATTACATCTTACATTAGTGGAAGGATGAACATTAAGTATTGGGCAGGTTCACTTAGACCATAAATAATAACAACAACAACAATAATAATAATAATAATAAAACGTCTACTGCCTCCCTCATAAATGAGTACATACATACACTCTCATAAACATGCACACTAGCATGCATGCACTAAAATATGCTGTGCACAGTCACGCACACACACACACATGGTGCATGCACACATGCAGACATCCACATATGCGTAGACATGTACAACAGCAGCAGCAATCCTATGCAACCCTCTCCCCCCCACACACAAAAACTTCACCCTAGGTATGAGTTGAATATTACCCATAAAAATTATTTAGCAGTCATGAAATGAAATTTAGCTTCTGCCTGGTTCAATGCATAATGAATCTGTACTTATTGACCGACACAGCACATTCAGTCAAACTCCTTATGAGTGTAGATTTTTTGAATTCATAAAATAACTCTATACATTCCCTTCTCTTCACTGGTGTTCATCACATAAGTTGCTAAAAAGAAAGCACATATTATTTAGATGTTGGGTACAAGGTATGCATGTTTCAGAGGTAGGTGTATTTTGGAGTTAAGCCTTTATATGTATGACCTCTAGCTGTTTGCTTTGAAACAGACACTAATAGAATGAAATTCAGCTAGTGTTTAATGACCTGAACTAATTATACACTTACAATAACATTTAAAACACAGGTAACTCCTGAAATGCTCCTTGGAGCCATACCTCAAAAGTATTAAATATCACAAAATATCATATTACTTATGCAGTCACTGTCTTCAGCTATGTAAAGTATCCTAGCTGACTTATAATTCTGGGGCAGTGCTAATGAAACAATGATTGGTATAATCATTACAGAGATGAAATAGCAAGCCTTTCTTAATAAAAACATAAACATCTACAAATATAGACATAGATATAGCTATAGAAATAGATATAGCTATAGATATAGGTATAGAGATAGAGATAGAGACAGAGATAGATGTACATGTAGATAATAGATATAGACAGATATAAATATAGATATAGATATAGATAAATATAGATATTCTAACACAATATATTAGGTCTCATTAAATGGTGTTTTAAAATGATGTAAATGATATGCAATGTCTACAAATGTTGCATATAGAACTGTTGCTATAAATGATGCAAGTATTCTGTATTAGACTTTAAATATTACTGGTCTTTCAAATAGTCAGGTACCGTTGTATATTAGAGCAGATTCCTGCATAATTCAGTTAATAGAACCAATTATATAATTAAATGCTGTGTAAGAAATAAAGAAAGAAGGCTGCAGTCCTGCCATTTCAGTGTGAAACCAGTCTGCCACGGCGTGATTGCGTACCTGGAATATTTGTTCTTGGTACTGTACTACAGAAAGTAAAATCATTGTGGAGTAAGTATACCTGAAGAAACCAAAACCAGAATATCTTTGCACAGTAGAATCCAGAAAAAAGAGAGCTATTTAGAAGCATCTATGTGTTGTGGACATTAATTCCTCCCCAGCAGGAAATTACTATGCTATGTGAAAGACTCTGGGCCTTTGAAAGAAATAAGTTATTTTGTATGTTTTTTTCCTTTGGCTACCATTGCAGAAAGTTATGATCGATATTTTGAAACTTCGAACATTTTGAATGGACATTGTGGTGTATTTACCCTTTTCCGCAATGTAGTGTGATCTCTGAGATGGTGTATTTAATTAGCAGGGGATGTGGGGGGCACAGCCACCTATGTGGGGGTGCAGAGGAGCTTGCCCCCCCTGCAAAAACAGGGTTGGGAGGGTGGCCTAATGGTTAAGGTGTTTGCCTTACAAATGCAAGGTGCAGGATTTGAGTCTCACAAGGGATAATTGGCTTGGTTTAAAATGGCTCGCAAGGGCAGTTAGCTTAGTACTAATCTAGGAACCTATAAAAATATAATTTTTTTTTTTTTTTTTTTTTTTAATGTTCGAAGTTCCAAAACTTCGATCATATGGTCCCAGCCACATGAATTTCAAAGTTTAGGAACTTTGATAATCTGACATAGATACATATACACACACACACACACACACACACACACACACACACACACACACACACACACACACACACACACACACACACACACACACACACACACACACACACACACACACACACACACACTCACACACACACACACACACACACACACACACACACACACACACACACACACACACACACGCACTCGCACACACACACACACACACACACACACACACACACACACACACACACACACACACACACACACACACACAAACACACATATAACATGTCAGAGGCATTTATATGGGTTTATGTCAAGTGTTTGAACTATAAAAAGGCTGAACACTCTGATAATGCAAAAAAAAAGTTTGAATCACAAAGATTTCAAAAATGAAACAAATGTTACCCCCCACACCTCCTGTTACTTATATAAACAACTCCAAGATCACACCCCAGTGGGGAAAGGGCAAATTCCTGGCCCCACTGTACTGTAATCTCACAGATCCACATGCCAGCATATGTGTGTATGTGGTGGTGGGGGGTAGTTATGGACTTTATTGCATTACTCTACCACAATATAGATTAAATGCACACTTGGAACATTGTTTAGTTAAGTGACTTGATTAAACTCACAATTTTTTGTAAGTAAAAGTTGAAGTAATCCAACCCAATACTATATAGTTAAGTGTATTAACAGTTTTTACCCTTAATCCTCTGAGATAAGACATGTATGCATGCATGCATGAATTAAAGCTAGAGTTCATTTTGAGTGCTGGATTGGTTTCATAGATTCATAGATTCATAGATTAGTACTAAGCTAACTGCCCTTACAAGCCATTTTAAGCCTAGCCAATTATCCCTTGTGAGACTCAAACCCTGCACCTTGTGTTTGCAAGGCAAACACCTTAACCATTAGGCCACCCTCCGAACCCCTAAATAAATTCCCACTGCCAGTCTCGAACCCAGGACCTTGGTAACACTAATCTGTATGACCTACCACTAAGCCATGACTCTCATTAATTTATTTCATTAATTTATCGGGTCTATGTCATAAAACCGAAAACGCAAATACCCGAACGCTCACATGAGCAAATAATCACAAACTTGAAATTGGTATTGTGGGGGGTTGTGCCCCCCACACCCCTCTCTAAATATATATTCCTACTTTTCATGTAGTCCAGGGAGGTATATCTCAGGTCATTGACACCAACATGAACAATAGCAGAGTCATATTTGTACTTGTTCTGGAGTGACCTGAGTGCTTGTGTTATGTGGCAGATTCTGGCTCCCAAAAGGCAGCTAACAGTAACCTTCTGCTTGTCCAGCCTAGTGAGTGGGATGTCAGTGTGCCTGACTATAGAGTCACCTATTACTAGTGTATTAGGTATGTTATGACCTGCTCTTTAGAGATACAAAGTGAGGGACAGGTGGTAGGGATGTCATGGGGTACATGAGGTGGGGATTCAAGAGTGACGTTTTCATAGCACCTGTGGGCCAACAGGTTAGCTATGGCCACAGGCTCAGTATATGTGGTATCATTACCTACCAGTTCTGCACAAATATGGGCCTTTCATTTTAGGTTACAGATGTAATTACAGAATGCCTTGTGGTTGTCCTTTGTTGAGGAAGCTAATTTGGACTCATAGTTTGCTTGAAGTTTAAGCTGAGGAGGGAATGTTTTCAATTTAGGAGGGCTTGCTCCCTCTTACTCTTAGACAGCAATGTCCTCCTCTGTTGTAAAGCTTGTTAATGGCAGTTGTCCACCAGGCAGGTTTGGTCTTGCTTGAGGAGCTTGTTTTGGTTCTAGTAAGTATGGCCGAGTCAGTGCAGTTATATAGGTGTTTGTATAAAGCTTTGGTGTTGAGCTCGGCATAGTTGTCAGTTCCATCTGAGGGAGGAGGTGCAGTGAAGCTATTTATACCATTTTGTAAGAGGTTATAATCTACTTTGGAGAGGTTTTTTAGTTTAGTTGCTGGTGGGCTGGGGTTAGGTATGATAGTTACTTCAAATCAGACCAGTTTGTGTTCATATCTCACCAGGGAGAACTTCATAGTGGGGATTCTACAGTGGTCTCCCATACTGGTGAGCACCAGATCCAGGATGTTGGCACCCCTTGGGGGGGTGTCAACCAGCTGGTCCAGGGCATTGGAATTAACAAAGTCAAGGAAACTTTGGGCAACGGAGTTTGATGAGCATGAGTAATTTGCCCCGTCAATGCATGGGTAGTTATAGTCATCCAAAAACCATGGTGTTTGGATGTATCTTAATAGACTCAAGTAGATCCAAATAGGCTGAATGGGTGTCCTAATTCATGAAGGGGGTCCTGTAGCTGGCAATGACTTGAATAGTTGTCCTGCCAGCAGTAAACTGGATCTGAAGTGTCTGCAGGGAGTCATACTGTTTAACCAATCTGGAGGTGTATTTATCTTTAATGAATATTGATATAACGCCTCCTTTAGTTTTCACACCTTCAATTTGATATCTGAAAGTGTGGAAGGAGGTGCTACCCAGTATGGCTAGGGTGCTCCCTACAGCCTTGAATTAGGTGTCAGTGACTGTATAAATGTCTGCTTCTTCCAAGGTGAGGACATCTTCCAGTGAGTGCAGTTTCATACTGAAACTCCTTTAATTTAGCAGCATAACCTTGAGGTTTTTTTAGATGGAGTTTTTACATTAGAAATTTTGTTATTGAGACACTGCCTAAAAAAGGTACTATGGGGAGGGGGTGACAAAAACTTTAGCCAGTAGCCAAAACCCCGGGGGGGGGGGGTGACAGATGAAGACCATCTCTGGCAAAGCATCGAGGTCTATCGATCATGTCATCCCAGGCTGACAGATACTGGAATTATTGAATTTTATCATTTTCTGTTTGTATTGAGGCATCATCCTTTGTGAACATAAAATGCCGCTTAAGGCTAGGGATATACCTGCTGAGACACATAGTCCAAAAGCTCAGTCATGTCTCTCTTAATATAGTCCAGAGAGGTACATCTCAAGTCATTCACACAAACATAGACTATGACAGAGTCATAACAGTACCTGTTGTTGAGAGACTTGAGTGCATGTGTGATATGGTGTACCCTGGCACCTGACAGCCAGCTTACCATGACCTTTTCCTTATCCAGCCTAGTGAGATGGACATCAGTGTGTCTCATGATGGAATCACCCATGACTAATGTTTGATTTTGTGTTTTGCCTTAAGGGGTTGACCAGTGAGATGCTAGTGTGAGAGCTATTATGTGTAATGTGCCCTGGAGAGGAAGTATTATTTGTAGCGTGCTTGTGTTTGTGTTTGGGAGGTCTCTAGTGTTTAGGTGCATTTCTGGTAAGGACCACCACATATGTAGATATGTGTGATGTGGGTTTGGGTGGAGTAGGAGGTGAGGTGTGCATGCTGGCAACCTTCTCATTGTCATATGTACTGACTGATGTGTGAGAGAGAGCATGGAGTTCCTGACTTTCAACATCCTTAGATCACAGGTGCATTGTGTAGTTTCACTTAGTGCATAGTACTGTGAACCAGGTGTTTAGGCCACCTTTATAGTTATGATTTCTAGTTTATGACAATGTTTGTCTATGGAAACTTCTTTTTTAATTTCTTTAAGCAATTCTATATTTGTTGTATAATATCTTGTTTAATTGTTTCTCAATATTCTAACCACTGTATGCTGCATCAATTTTAAAACTCTGATTTTTACTCCTTTTATATGTTCTATGCTGTTTGTACAAAATGGCTATGTTTATATAAATTTTTTTTTAAATTATTTTTATTATTTTTTATAATTTTTTACTATGTAATTGGAGCTTTTCTCCCCGGGCCTCCGCTGAAAATGGTCAGCTTGTGGCCAGTCAGACTAACTTGGTAAACAAATGGAAAATAAATAAATAAATAAAAATAAATAGTTGCATCTCTCATACATTGTGTTTTTGTGTCCTGGGAATAGAGGGTTGTCAGTGAACAAGAGACAGTTGCTACACTGCCTTAGGATGCCCATGTCAACCAAGCTGGCTGGAGAAACTGTAAGAAAATGCCCGTCCATAGTGATAGGTCAATTTATATGATCAGGAAAATAAGTCACACTTAGAAGTGGCTAGTGGTGAGAGGTGTGTTGGTACCTCTGAGGCTAGGCCTAGTGCACCACGTGACAGTAGAGGAGTGCTATGAGAAACCTCTAGAGGACCACAAGTAATGTGCTAAGGGAAAAATTTAACAAAACAAAATGTTTGCGTTTTCAACCACCAATGGTAACCACCACTATGGGGCAATGTGCAATGGAGCACTACATGCAAACAAGTGCAAATGAAGGGCTTAAATAAAACAAGAAAAATATCCTTTTTAACTCAAAATAGCCAATAAGAATGTTCTCTCTGAACTCTAGTCCAATCACCCTCAATTAGATGGGAGCCAGACAGCACTCTCCTCACACAAGGCTGCAGAAGGGCCTTCACCAGCAAAGGTGGTTTGAAGTTGATGCTCAGACGTTACAAAACAGATGCAGAAACAGCAAATTCGGAACTGGGCAGTGCTACAGCTGAACTAGTACAATGTACAGCAAAATGTGACAAAAAATAGATCCGACAATTGAGACAGACAGTGGAATGCAAATACAAATGAAAGGTATTAGAGCAAAAATAGGCATTCATAGTTAGTTGGAAGCAGTGGATGCCCCAGATATTTCAGTATCTCAGTGAAGAGCTGGTTTTAGTGATAAAGTGATACCAAACAGTTCAGATCTGAATCTAGCCTCTGCTATAAAATGTAGAAGTACTAGAAATTAAAAGTGCATAAAATCAGTCATAATAGCAGAAGGCAGTTTAAATAACGCAGCAATTCACCAGCAGTTAACAGCATAGAATGGTGTAGGCCTTATTCTCCTGTCATAAGAGTCTAGACCACAAACCTTCCTGATGTAAAACAACTGGTTTTGGAGCCCAACTGCTTAATCCAGAATTAAGACACTTCAGACTAATTACGACACTTCAGAACAACAGACACAATAGGCCTACAACCAGTAATTTCCAGCCAGAAGGGTGTAGGCTACCCTCTCCTGTAACAAGAGTCTAGACCACAAATCCTCCTAATGTAAAGTAAGAGGTTTGGAACACAAGTACTTAAACCAGAATAAATACACTTAGAATAACAAGCACAATAAGACTTCATCAGAAATTCCCAGCTTAGAAGAGTGTAGGCCACACTCTCCTGCCACAAGAGTCTAGACCACAATCCTCCCAATGTAAAGTAACTGCTATGGAGCTCAGGTGCTTAAACCATAACTGACACTTTCAGAATAACAGACACAACGAGCCTTCAACCAGCAATTCCCATCTTATAATGGTGTAGGCTATACTCTCCTGCCGCAAGAGTCTAGACCACAAATCTTCCTAATGTAAAATAACTGGTTTGGAAGCTAAGTGTTTAAAATGGAACAAAGACACTTAGAAAAACAAGCACAATAGGCTGTCACCCAGCAATTCCCAGCTCAGAAGGACAGAGGCTACCCTCTCCTCCCACAAGAGTATTGACCACAATCCTTCTTAATGTAAAATAACTGTCCTGAAGCCCAGGTCGGTAAGCCAAAACTAAAACACTTAGAGTAACAATTACAATTTAATCAGCCTACTAGCCAGCAGTAAAAAATACAACAGAGTTAATGATGTAGTCCAATTGTGACATTAATGAATGAAAGTGCTTAACCTTTTTTTATAATAAATGAATATTTTATATTACCTTCTAGTATTTATTCAGCAACACATTGCTGGTTCTTCCATTGTGGCTTTGTATAGCATTCTTTGCATGTTTTATTTTCCTACTAAATATGAAATAGATACTAGACAAATATGAATAAAAGTTATCATTTAAATCAATTCTGCCTGTTTGATTAATGACATTTAACTAAGAACCTGTGGAAAGAACCCCAGCTCATTAAGAAGTCCAATGGCATATAAAGTATTAAAATGTTCAACTGTAATATGTATTTATTTATTTATTTATTTTGGATAACAGGTTTGTCAAGCTGATAGGCCTGTGAGTAGTGGAATCCCACTGAGAAAAGCTTCCTTGATTCAAACTGACATTAATACAAGGCATTATAACAATAACTCCATGGTGCTTGGGGATGAAACTGACTGAGACCAAGAATGACCCCGGACTAATTACCTACCCAGGTGCTGTCTGAGAAAGGTAGACATGACTGACTGCCACCATTTTCCCATCCTAGGAAAAGAGAGGTTGCTAGCCCAGGGCTCCTAAAGAAGGCCAGGAGAAAAAAATGAGATAGGATTGGGACAACTGCACCCAAAATATTGCCAACAATGTTTGGGGTAGGGTGCTGAATATATATACAACCATCATGTTCCCAAGGAGTAATGGGCAACCACCATGCTCGAATGGGTAAGACATTGCAGTGCAGTCTGGCAGAGTGTGTAAGACAGCAGCTGCAAAGATAATGGGGGTTATGGACTAATGAGGGGAAATCCTGCAGTTTTCTAGGTCACAACCTTACAATGGAGCGGATACTTGTCAGACATGCAAAAGAAAACAGCTAGAGTAAAATAGTAGTAATAATAATAATACAATAAATTGCATTAATGACATTTAAATTGAAATGTGTAGCAGTTTTCTGATTTTGGACCCTTGGTTACCCTTTAAGATGTTCTGCCCCCAGTGATCCTAATTTACAGAAAGTTGCATGTATAAATAAATGAGTACAGCACACAACACAACACATACTAAACTGGTATAAAAATTAGGCAAAATGAAGCCGATGTAGCAATATACAACAATGTCAGATTAAAACTAAATCTTACTTAATTTGGTAAATATAAGGAGTTAGAATATATGACAAACCCAACACAGTTTTGCAGAAATAAATTATATGCATAATAAAATAACAAAGGGGAGGGGGTTATATTAATAAAATGGCAAAGGGGGGTGTGAAGATATGTATCAAGTATGAGCAAATAGCACTTTGATACAAAATTACAAAATGTGCAATAAATGAGAAAAACACCGAGAATACACAACAAAATCCAGTTTGAAGAAAATAAAAAACATTAGGTCAGAAGATAATTACAGGATCAGACATAATGCCTAAATACAGAATAGTATAAAATAACTTCAGAGATTAAAGCAACAGCCACAGATAAAAAGAGAAAGACAAGGAGAGAGAATTATAAATACAGATGGTAAAAAGTTCAGGAGCAACAGTCAGATAAACAAACTAAATGGTAAACAAAATATACCCTCGACAGAGGTGGTGAAAGTAGTGCTCTCTGTGGTGAGATATAAACCAGAGAGGGAACTGCAGTCCAACTGATATTAGGCCTTTATTTGTGAAATAAAGATTTTTATTTTCCAAAAAAAAATAATTTCTGATATGATGTCCCAGATTGCTTGGAGGTAGCATACAAAAAAGCCATCACTATACCTGTTTTTAATATGCAGAGAATCCAGATTTATACCAGGGAACCTTGGGCCACTGTAAATGTTCTTACTAGATTAAAACAATGGAAACGGAGGCATAATATCCTATAATACAAGACAACATACTTACTTTTTTAGTTCATTCTGGCCCACTTTTCTGATGGCGTGGCAAGGGCAGTCCTGTCACTGAGGATATGGTAACAAATATGCCGTCTGTATATGAGATGACTGAGTTTTCCAAGGGGAGAAGATGACTTGATTAATGATTATTGCTGCAGGCACCAGTTTTAGAAGCAGCATCATGTTATTAAATTGAAGCCTTAAAATCATCAGACAAGTTATAGTTAACTTTACCAAAGCAGCCAAAATATTTATTCTGCTTTGGCAATGAAAACAGAATATGGTATTGAAATTGTAATGCTGTTGTGAAATTTCATATTGAAAGTCTCACAAATTGATTCATTCATTTAGCTAATCATGCTAATCATCTGTTGTTGTCACTGCTTTTTTCCACTTAGTTTTAGTGTTGATATTGTTTACATCAAGCTTGGTTCAGGCTTGGTGAAGCAGAGGTGGTTTCGCAGCCAAAGTGCATTAATTGCTGATATTTATGGATAGCCTAGCACTAAGTGTTCTAAAAACAGCTGTTTTTCATTGGCCTTTTACATTTTACTGTTTGATCAGCTGCTCCTTCCTGCTGACTCTTAACAAAAGCTTAAGAAAGCTGTGCTGGCTTTATCTCTCTAGAAACATTATAGGTTCATAGGTTCATAGGTAGGTACTAGGCTATTGCCCCTAGGGCCTATACAAGCCTAGCCAGAAAGGTACCCTAGCTTTCGCAACCCAAGAAAATTATTTTCCTGTGCCCCTGTCAAGCAGAGCCACAGAAGTGATCCCTGGGGTGAATTTCCTACTACCCATCCAATCATCAAGATTCTTCTTGAAGAGTGCTAATGAGGAGCTCTGTTTGACATAGATAGGTAGTCTGTTCCAGAATTTGGGAAGTCTCTGGGACAGGAATCTATCCCTCCAGCATGTCCTGTTTATTGTGGTGACAAGGTTTAGGTCCCTAGAGCGTGGAGCTTGGAGGGATTGTGATTTCTTTAAGTGGAGCATGTCCAACAACTCTAGGTTTGACATAGCTTTGTATGTTAGGCAGAGATTGCCTCTTAGTAGGCAATATGCGACGGAGTACAGCTGGAGTCTTTTGAGATGGTCTGCGTAGGGCATCTGTTTGAGGCCAGTAATCCTCTTTGTGAGGTATTTCTGCGGCCTTTCCAGTTGTTGTAGATGTCTTGTGAGGTACATACCAAAAGGGGCGTTGTACTCTATGCTGGGTCTAATGAGTGATGAATAGAGGAGAACAATGACCTCTTTTTCTCTGGATGAGAAACCTTTTGTGATGAGGTATGCCATGTAGAAGGATTTCCTGACCCACTGTGACAATGTGATTTTGAAAGGAGAGACTACTGTCCACCTGTGTCCCAAGGTCTCTTATCACACTTTCAGTGTTAAGTAGACTACCTTCTATGTGGTAGTTCATAGGTACAGAGTTTTTACCAAAGGGGATGACAATGCACTTTTTGGCATTGAGCTTGAGGCCATGACTTTGACACCAGGCATTTGTCTCAGTGAGGCCCTTTTTTTAGGATGTCCACATCATTAGGAGTTTTGATTATGGCTCCTAGTTTGCAGTCATCTGCAAACTTAGTTAGCCAAAGACCTTCTGTGTTAGCCTGTACTTCAGAGATGTAGATACCAAACAGAAGAGGACCCAGGACTGAACCCTGTGGTACTCCCCTTGTCACTGGTCTGAAGTCTGATTTGGAGTCTGCTACTTTCACAGTGTGGGTTCTGTCAGTAAGCCAGCTGGCAACCCATCTTGTGACATAGGGATTTATACCTAGTTTAGTGAGTTTATCTATAATTCCAGAGTGGGGGATGGTATTGAACTCCTTGGCAAGATCTAGATAGGCTGTGTGAACCACCTTACTCTCATCTATGGCTTTGGTGACCATGGTCTGTCGTGGTTCACCCTTTGTGGAGTGGGATAACCATCATGGTGCACCATTCAATGGGCACAAAGCCTGAGGTGAGGCTATGACTGAACATGGTACTTAGGTGGGGTGCCAGTTCATTTTGTAGTTTGTGTAGAAGGCAGCCTGGGATGTTGTCAGGTCCCATGGATGCTGTGTTCTTGGCTTTGGAGAGTGAGGTTTTTACCTGTGCAGCTGTGATTACAGGTATTTTGCATTCTTGTGGTATAGAGATGGGCCCTTTAGGGGATGAGAGGGGGTAAAGTTAGCACTGAACCTATCTGCCAGGATGTTGGCAATTTCAGTTGGTTCTGTATATTTAGTGCCATTGTGCTGTAACTCAGAGCAGATCTGAGTGTTGCCATTGAGATTCTTGACAGCTATAGAATGCTTGTGGTTGTCTTTAGAATCAGTGGCTATTGTGTTTTCATAACTAGCCTTGGAGGATTTTATGAGGGATCTCAGCTTCTTACTGAGGCTGACCAGGGAGTTCCTCCAATCATAGGATTTTACTCTTTTTGTAGCGTTTGTTTATGGCAGAAGACCACCAGATTGTCTTCCTTTTTTTGGAGGATAGCATCTGGGTTCTATTAGGTATAGCATGATCCATGCACTCATGTAAGTGCTTATAAAGTGCATTTATGTAGGATTCAGCAGTCATACTTCTATTGTCCATCTGCATGGGTGTCGTGAAGTTTGCCACTTCTGTCTTAAGAAGCGTGAAGTTGGCTTTGGAAAAAATTTTTACGGTTGTTTTCCTAATGGGTGGTGGGAGCGGGATGTGGATGTCTGGGGTGATTAGCTTGTGGTCAGATCTGGTCGTATTGGTGAAGACCAGGTCTAGGATATTGCTGCCACTGGTGGGGGTGTGGATAAGTTGATCCAAGGTGTTGAAATTGATGAATTCCAGAAAACGTTGAGCAAAAGAGTTGGTACACGAGTAGTTTTCTTAGTTAATGGAAGTGTAACAACCAGCTTACAATGAAGGCACAATGCTCGATGTGGTAACAACAAGTTTATTTTAACGCCACTCAGTTCACAAACGTTTTCGTCAAAAAGTATGACTTCATCAGATACAGACAAATAGAATACATCAGCTTAAATACTAAATACTAAATTAATTAATTAACCACCATTTTTTTAACCACCACTTATTGTATATTACTGACTTCAGTAGTAACATTGGTAATATCAGCAGAATTATTAACCATGAATTTAGATCCTTTCAGGAACTAACGGACCTTGGTAGATTTAGGAATGTCACTTTTAAAACTGTATATAGGAAAGGTATTAACATAAAAAGAATTTTGGAGCAGGACAACACATTGTCTTACCAGGAAAGTGCACGTACAGGGACCTACAAGTGCGGACGGTGTTCGCAGTGTAAATATATTCTCAACCAGGATTTTGTGTACTTGGAGAGTAGAAACAGGAGGATAAATTCCCGAAAAATGTACAATTGTTCTTCTTGCGGAGTTGTCTACTTGGCAGTGTGCCAGATGTGTCAAGCATTTTATGTAGGGAAGACCAAGAGGCAACTCCATGAAGAATATATGAACATTATTATGACATGAAAAAATGTGATATTAACAATGCACTTTATAAGCACTTTACTACATGTTCTGGAGGGGTATTTTACTTCTTTGTTTTGGACTCCGTTCTCAAAGATGCCAGAGGTGGACCCTGGGAGGTTATTTTATCTCACCGGGAAACACACTGGCAAATTTTATTGGAATCTTACAGATTTCCTGGTATCAATGATTCTGTGTCTATTATTCCGTATTTGAAACTCAAATCTAATAAAATCTGAGTACTTTTCTACATGGCTCTATATATATAAAAATCAATTTATTCATTTGTTACCTGCCATTGTTGGTTTTTAAAATTTTATATAATATTTATATTTATATTGCACATTTTTACTGTTTTTTACATCAGTTTAGAAAAATATGTTAAATTTATAGGATTTTATTCTTTTACTCTATGACTTTAAAATTGGTGCAATCTATTAATTTGAGTGAAGTGGTTAATTAATTAATTTAGTATTTAAGCTGATGTATTCTATTTGTCTGTATCTGATGAAGTCATACTTTTTGACGAAAACGTTTGTGAACTGAGTGGCGTTAAAATAAACTTGTTGTTACCACATCGAGCATTGTGCCTTCATTGTAAGCTGGTTGTTACGCTTCCACTAATTCCACTGGAGTTGCCCTGGACTGTCTTATTATTTGGTTGTTTTTTATTTGCTGCTTTTGTGGTATTGTTTTCTTAGTTAATGGTGGGGTAGTTGAAATCACCCATTATTAGGGTGTTGGGTTGTACCCTAATATTTTCCACTGTATCAAGAAAAGAGGAGTGGGAATCCTGGGGCATGGTGGGGAGTCTGTAGCAAGCTACAATCTGGATTGCGGTCTTGCCCAGAGTTAGTTGAACTTGGATAATCTTGGATGCATTATGCTGAGCAACTAACTTGGAGGTGTGGATATCCTTAATGAATATGGACACGCCTCCACCTTTAGTGTTTTGGTCCGAGTTAGGTGGCCGAAAGGTGTGGTATGAATTATAGCCTGGTAATGCAGGGGTGCTCTCTGGAGGTTTGAACCAGGTCTCTGTCACTGCACAGATGTCGAAGTTCTCCATTTTAAGGAGTGCCTCAAATGAGTGCATTTTGAGATTTAGACTTCTAGCATTGAGTAACATTACCCTCAGATTTTGCTTGCTTGTACCTGGTACGGTGGTGAATTTGTCATTTGAACCTTGCCTAAAAAAGGCACTATAGGGGTGGCAAGTGCCTTTGCCTGTATCCGGAATCCCAACGGTGACAGGTGCAGGCCATCTCTAGCAAAGCTTCGTGGCCTGTTGATCATGTCATCCCAGGCAGACAGATACTGGATTCCCTTAGAATGACACCAGAAGCTTAGCCAGTTGTTGAATTTAATAATTTTTTCCTTGTACTGTGGTATTATTCTGGGTGATGGCAGGATGCTACTCAGGGCTAGGGTCATACCTGCCTGGGCTACAAGATTGGAGAGCTCCTCCATGTCTCTTTTCTTGTAGTCCAGGGAGGTACATTTCAGGTCAGCCACACCAGCATGGACAATGACAAGAGTCATATTGTACTTGATGTGGAGTGACCTGAGTGTATGCATTATGTGGCAGATCCTGGCACCTGACAGGCAGCTGACAGTAACTTTCTCCTTGTTTAGCCTGGTGAGTGGAACATCAGTGTGCCTGACTATAGAGTCACCTATGACTAGTGTGCTGGGTACGTTGTTTTGCCTTATGGGCTGTAGTTGAGTGGCACACTGAGTATGTGGGCTATGTGTCATTTGGGTTGTGTTGGGGGGTGGAGATTGCTTGCATTTCTGCTTTGGCGGTCTCGGTTGTTTGGGCAGATTTTTATTGAGAGCCTCCGTGAATGTAGGCATGTGTTTGTGCTTCTGTGTGTGTGTTTTGGTGGTGTAGGTTTTGAGGGACTATGTGATGAGTGTTATGTGGTGCAAGTGTTTGCCTTCTTCTCTTGACTGTCTAGTCCAGTCTTCGGTGAAGAGAGCTTTGGATATTTGATATACTGTGATTAATTCAAGGAAGTTTTTTTTTTTTTTTGCATTTTATTGCATATAAATTTGTTTATGCAACCCAGAAGAATTTCTGTTCTTTTCACTGCTTTTTCCACTTAATCTCACTTTTCGCATTGTTTGCATTTGGCTTCAAGACCTAATGTGGAGGCCATGTTGAAGCAGTGATGATTCTGCAGTGAAAGTATATTACAGGTTCATAGTTCATAGGATGATACTAGGCTAATGGCAAGGCGGACCTTATGAGCCTAGCCAAGAATTTCGCCCATGTTCCCTCAAAGTCAGCACCTGTTTCCCCTGTCCAGCAGGGACATAGGTGGGATTCCAGGGGTGTATTTTCTGTTTCCCATCCAGTCGTCAAGGTTCCTCTTAAAAAGGGCAAGTGAGGTACTCTGCTTGACATGGAGAGGAAGTCTATTCCACAGATGGTGGAGTCTTTGGGACACAAATCTAACCCACCAACAAGTTCTAGTAATGTATAGGTTCATAGGATTGTTTCTATTTCTGGGTAACCTAACACTTAAATATCAAATTACAGCTGCTTTTTTATTGGTCACTACTTTTTGCTGTCTGCTTTATACTGAGATCAGGTTCACTAAGTACACAGCTGCTGCTGTAGTTGTTGTTGAACTGTGGCTCATGTACACAAGTAAAGTTTTTCCCTTAGTTATAAGAGTAAAACATCCTTTTTCCTTATTGTCTTAAATGACTTACACCAGCCAACTCTGAGCCTTGATGATCTGCAATTACCTGCTACCTGTTGTGCACACCTGAGTGTTTCTGTCTCATACAGACTCAGTTTGACTGCATAATCCCCCTTCCTCCTTCCTTCCTACAACTTCTCCCAAGATTCTGTAAGTAAAATCCATGGGCACTGTGGAGAGACAGTATTCTGTCTTCCCTTCCATTGCCAGTCTTATAGCACTTATCCTAAGGCTGCATAATAACTGCCAAATGCTTGTTAAAAATAAACTCCTACTCAGCCAAATCGAGGCAGGTCTTTCATAATCTCAGTACTGAACTGTGCATCATACTGATTCGCTTCCACTCATAGAAATGCAACATCCTTATACTATTAGAACATAAGACAGATTTACTCTGATGCCATTAAGAAATCATGACATAAGCGGCCTAGAGCTCATAAGAGTGTGCATCAATAAAACACCCCAAATACATGTATTACATGTACCCCTTCATCAGCATGTCATAAACAACAAAACATCCTTAGCCTAGATCAAATAATCTTCTGGAAACATTCTTGTAAATGGTGATTTAGTTAGTTATTAGGCACACTGATTCCACGTTTACCAGGATGAACAAGGACAGGCTTGTGGTTAGCCATCTCTTAGGAGGATTGCTGATATTTCAAGAGCACTTCAAACCTTTTCCTCCAGTACATGTAATTATGAAATGATTATAGTACATTGCAGAGTGAACATTCTGGCATGGAAAGGCATGAAAAACATGCAGAATAACTTGGTGGAAGTTGCTAGACATAACTTCTATCAAGGATGAAACTCTGACCTTGATTGGCATCCATCCTTCACTGAAAATAATGTCTAGATTCAAAGACAAGATGATTGGTTTCACCAACTGGCTAGGTATACATTTTCATTTGGGGGGGGTCCAGTACATGCCTTCTTCAGATGACATTATTATTATTATTATTATTATTATTATTATTATTATTATTATTATTATTATTATTTATCAGGGAGGAAGTGGTTTCCTTAAAGATAAACAAGGACCGCCTGGTTAGGCTGTAATTTCCCAAAATGGAATAATGGTAAAGGTCTTTACCTCACAGGTACAAGGCACAGGGTTTGATTCTGACTTCTGGTTTACTGCAACTGAACTTGCTGAAGACAGATTTGTATCCCAAAGGCTACCTCGTCTATGGAATAAACTTCCCATCTTTGTAAAACAAAGCCCGTCACTCACTCAAAAATTTGGATAAATGGATGGGGAACTGTAAATTCATTCACAGGGTACTGCCCACATCCCTTATGTACAGAGGCAGTCTGTAAACTGACTTATGGCTCCAACACCCAAAGAACCAGTTTCCTGATACTACCCCATCCCATATCTTGGGAATTAAGATATAATACTGTCACGTCCTGGGGATTACTGCCTAGACTTGTGAAAGCTCTTGTGTCATTAGCCTAGTAATCACTTATTAACCTATGAACTTAAGATTAAAGTCTAGCTACTTAGCCTGTGCAGGACTGCTATTTATGGAAAACTGTTGTGCACTTAAGTAGGGGGTTTCTCCTTTACCCACTGTGTTGTGACTGTAGAGGAGTAAAATAAAAATTCACAGGTAGGAGCTTGTCCACCAATATGGAGGATGCAAAGGATTATACTTCTTGCAGAAATAGTTGTATACAAGGGGTTTAGGGGAAGTGTGTTCTTGTTCTGTTTTGATAATGTTTTATCAAGTAATTGTGCATCAGTCGTACAGAGGGGAAGCAATGGTTGATACTTGGTGCTGTCACTGTTTCCATATGGTCTTAACAAGTGACATTCACCCTTTTCCATACATACTGAAGTGGCCTTTATGTTAAATTAAACTGTTATTATTACAACTTACTTTTATGATAAATAGATGCAAAGAATGGTGGTCTGTAGGATGACGTTGGTGATCAAGAAGAGGAGGAGGAGGAGTGCCAAGGAGGAGGAGTGCCAAGGATTAAATGGTAGAAGTTAGAAAAGGGTGATTGTGAAGTAGAGTTTAAGGAAGAGTTAAGACAGGCACTGGGAGGCAGTGGAGAGTTACCGAATAGCTGGGTAACTACAGCAGAACTAGTAAGGGAGACTGCTAGAAAGGTGCTTGGTGTGACATCTGGACAGAGGAAGGAGGACAGGGAGACCTGGTGGTGGAATGAGGAAGTACAGGAGAGTATACAGAGGAAGAGGCTGGCGAAGAAGAAGTGGGATTGTCAAAGAGATGAAGAAAGTAGACATGAGTATAAGGAGATGAGGTGCAATGCAAAGAGAGAGGTAGCGAAAGCTAAGGATAAGGTGTATGGAGAGTTGTATGAGAGATTGGACACTAAAGAGGGAGAAAAGGACCTGTACCAATTGGCTAGACAGAGGGACAGAGCTGGGAAAGATGTGCAGCAAGTAAGGGTGATAAAGGATAGTGAGGGAAAGGTACTCACAAGAGAGGAGAGTGTGTTGAGTAGATGGAAAGAGTATTTTGAAGGGCTGATGAATGAAGAGAATGAGAGAGAGAAGGTTGGATGATGTGGGGATAGTGAATCAGGAAGTGAAATAGATTAGCAAGGAGGAAGTAAGGACAGCTATGAAGAGGATGAATAATGGAAACGCTGTTGGCCCAGATGACATCCCAATGGAAGAATGGAGGTGCTTAGGAGAAATGGCAGTGGAATTTTTAACTAGAGTGTTTAATGAAATTTTGGAAAGTCAGTGGATGCCTCAGGAGTGGAGAAAAAGTGTTTTGGTACCTATCTTTAAGAATAAGGGTGATATGCAGAGCTGCAGTAACTACAGAGGGATAAAATTGATCAGTCACAGTTTGAATTTATGGGAGAGAGTAGTAGAAGCTACATTAAGAAGGGAGGTGATGATTAGTGATCAGCAGTATGGTTTCATGCCAGGAAAGAGCACTACAGATGCAATGTTTGCTCTGAGAGTGTTATTGGAGAAATACAGAGAAGGTCAGAAGGAGTTGCATTATGTCTTTGTAGACTTGGAGAAAGCATACGACAGGGTGCCTAGAGAAGAGTTGTGGTATTGTATGAGGAAGTCGGGAGTGGCACAGAAGTATGTAAGAGTGGTACAGGATATGTACGAGGGTAGTGTGACAGGGGTGAGGACTGCAGTGGGAGTGACAAATCCATTTAAGGTGAAGATGGGATTACATCACGGATCAGTTCTGAGTCCTTTCTTATTTGCAGTGGTGATGGACAGGTTGACAGATGAGATCAGACAGGAGGTCCCGTGGACTATGCTGTTTGCAGATGACATTGTGATCTGTAGTGAGAGTAGGAATCAGGTTGAGGAGACTCTGGAGAGGTGGAGATATGCTCTAGAGAGCAGAGGAATGAAGGTCAGCAGGGCTAAGACAGAATATGTGTGTGTAAATGAGAGGGAGGGTAGAGGAATGGTGAGGATGCAGGGAGTAGAGTTGGTAAAGGTGGACGAGTTTAAGTACTTGGGATCAACAGTTCAGAGTAATGGTGAATGTGGAAGACCAGTGAAGAAGAGAGTACAGGCAGGGTGGAATGGGTGGAGAAGAGTGTCAGGAGTGATTTGTGACAGACGGGTACCAGTAAGAGTGAAAGGGAAGGTCTACAAGACAGTAGTGAGACCAGCTATGTTATATGGGTTGGAGACAATGGCACTGACAAAAAGGCAGGAGTCAGAGCTGGATGTGGCAGAGTTAAAGATGTTAAGATTTGCACTCGCTGTGACTAGGATGGATAGGATTAGGAATCAGTATATTAGAGGGTCAGCTCATGTTGGACAGTTTGGAGACAAAGCAAGAGAGATGAGATTGTGTTGGTTTGGACATGTGCTGAAGAGGGATGATGAGTATATTGTGAAAAAGATGCTAAGGATGGAGCTGCTAGGTAAGAGGAAAAGAGGAAGGCCTAAGATAAGGTTTATAGACGTGGTGAGAGAGGACATGCAGGTGGTTGATGTGACAGAGCAAGATGCAGAGGATAGGAAGAAATGGAAAGAGATGATCTGCTGTGGTGACCCCTAATGGGAAAAGCCGAAAGATGATGATGATGATGATAGGTCATATAAATATGGGGAGATTCCTCAAGACTGGAGACGTGCTTATTAAACCTGTCTTTAAGGGAAAGGAGAGTAGGACAAACCCGGAGTCGTATAGACCCTTAAGTCTATTTTCATGTTGTGGAAAAATAATGGAGAAGGTAATATTGGATAAGTTAATGTCAGAACTGGAAAGGTTGGGACTTGAAACCATATATCAGCATGCATACGTTGAAAATAGATCTATTACCACCTGTAACATGATGTTTTATAACAATATAATAACAGCTATGAATGAAAATTTCTGCTGTCATGTAATATATATAGATTTAACAGCATTTGACAGGGTCATACACAAAACACTGATCAATAAATTAGTACAACTAGGTACTGATGTGCTCTTGATAAGATGGATAGCTGCATTGCTTACAAATAGGACATGGCAAATATCATACAGCAACTGTACAGGTGAAATCCAGTCAGGGTGTCCCACAAGGCTCTGTCTTAGGCCCTCACTTCTTTAGATTGTATCTTTCAAGCCTAACTTTTTCATCTGAGCTGTTCTACATTTTATATGCAGATAACCTGAAATTGCGTAAACTGATTACATATGTTACAGATAAGGCATGTCTGCAAAATAATGACTAAATTGACCATTTGAACACTAGCATAATATGCTGATAAATACATCAAAAACTAAGCATATGAGATTTGTGAGACATAAATTGAAAGGGGAACATTTAATACAGCACAGAGTGATTGAAACTGTAGACTCATTTAAGGACCTGGGTATATTGGTAGATTCAGCTATGAGTTTTTCTAATCATATCAACCAGTTGGTTAATAAGAGTTATAGAACTATAGGTTGTATAAAAAGGATTTACAAAGTCTAGGAAATCAAAAATGATGAAGTCATTGTTAGTTACATTAGACCCTAACTTGGAATAACAATATGGAAACTTTATAAGAAAACAAGCATGAGTAAACTGGAAAGAGTACAGCAGAAATAACAAAGGGAACCCATGGATGTGAAAATGTAAGTTATTATGAAAGACGAAAATATCTGAGCTTGTACAGTGTCTCTTATAGATATCTAAGAGGAGATCTTATTCAGGTATATAGGGCATTTAGGGACAACTACCTCTGGGAATGTCTGGGGTTATCAAAAAGTACTAGAGAACCATCAGATAACCTGTGTAGAAGATTCTATAGGAATGAGAAGTGCACTGATTGGTTCTCTGACAGAGTAGCTGATGCATGGAACAGACTACCAAATTACATTAAAGTGAGTGCTAGTTTAGATAATTTTAAGAACAGCCTAGACATTTATTATGGGAACAAGTGTTTTGGTATATTGGCAGGCTAGGAGGGCATTGATGTTCGTGCTTGAAATATTTGTATGTATGTATGTATGTATGTATGTATGTATGTACAGTATGTATGTATGTATGTATGTATGTATGTACAGTATGCATGTATGTATGTATATATGTATGTATGTATGTATGTATGTACAGTATGTATGTATGTATGTACAGTATGCATGTATGCATGTACAGTATGTATGTATGTATGTACAGTATGTATGTATTTATGTATGTATGTAGGTATGTATGTATGTATGTATGTACAGTATGTATGTATGTAGGTATGTATGTAGGTATGTATGTATGTAAGAATGTATGCACAGTACGTACATATGTGTATATGTTTGTATGTATGTATGTAGGTATGTATGCATGCATGTATGTATGTACAGTATGTATGTATGTAGGTATGTATATATGTATGTACAGTATGTACGTATGCATGTATGTATGTAGGTATGTATGCATGTATGTATGTACAGTATGTATGTATGTATGTACAGTATGTACAGTATATATGTATGTATGTATGCATGTATGTATGTAGGTATGTATGTATGTACAGTATGTATGTATGTATGTAGGCATGTATGTATGTATGTATGTATGTATGTATGCATGTATGTACAGTATGTATGTATGTACGTATGTATGTATGTTTGTAGGTAGGTATGTATGTATGCATGTATGTACATTATGTACGTATGTATGTATGTATGTATTTAGATATGTATGTACAGTATGTATATATGTATGTATGTATGTAGGTATGTATGCATGTATGTACAGTATGTACGTATATACGTATATATGTATGTAGGTATGTATGTATGTATGTACAGTATGTATGTATGTATGTATGTACAGTATGTACGTATGTATGTATGTATGTAGGTATGTATGTACAGTATGTATGTATGTATGTATGTAGGTATGTATGTGTGTACAGTATGTATGTATGTATGTATGTATGTAGGTATGTATGTATGTATATATCTATGTATGTATGTATGTATGTATGTATGTACAGTATGTATGTATGTATGTGTGTGCAGTATGTATGTACAGTATGTATGTATGTATGTACAGTATGTATGTATGCATGCATGTATGTAGGTATGTATGTATGTATGTATGTACAGTATGTACGTATATATGTATGTATGTACAGTATGTATGTATGTATGTACAGTATGTATGTATGTATGTATGTATGTATGTAGGTATGTATGTATGCATGCATGTAGGTATGTATGTACAGTATGTACGTATTTATGTATGTATGTACAGTATGTATGTATGTATGTATGTAAAATAAATTATGGTGAAGTTTTTAGGATGTCATAAAAAAATAAACTGAGATGGATGCATGAAGCAAAACGTACTACTTTATTAAGACAGGTAAGTAAAGTCTGTAAATATACGTAATGTGAGGCAGTGAGTTTATAAGAAGTAGTTTAACACTCCTGGAGATATGTATGGAGATAGTTTCTGACTTTCTTTTAAATTCTTGGCATTTAAAACTCTATCTATATCTCTCATGGATGGCAGAGTGGTGCAGCGGTAGCACTGTTGTCTCACAGCAAGCGGTTCTCAAGTTTGATTCTCAGCTTGGGTGCTTTCTGTGCAGTGTCTGCATGTCCTCCCTGCATTCATGTGGTTTTGCTCTGGGAGCTCTGGTTTTCTCCCACGTTACAAAGACATACATCTAGAGTGTTTCTCTCTGGGCCTCCTCTGAAAATTGGCTTTGTTCCAAATTTTGGAGCTCCAGTTTCCTCCCACATTACAAAGACATGCACCTGGAGCATTTCTCCCCTGGCCTCCGCTGAAAATTGGCTTCATTCCAAGTTGGACTTTCCCAGTAAACAAATGTTAAATACATTTTGTAAAGTGATGTAGAAAAGGCAACAATTTATTCTGCTCTAAGGGAATGCTGGATTATACTTATTAGTGTTGGAATTCTAGAATTTACATTATTATGTGAAACCATGACTTGCAGCCGTGGTGGTGCAGCGGTAGTGATGTCGCCTCACAGCAAGAGGTTCCCCCGTTTGATTCTCAGCTGGAGAGCCTTCTGTGTGGAGTCTGCATGTCCTCCCCATGGTCGAGTGGCGCTCAAAAGACATGTGGGAATGTGCATGCCTTTGTTGAAGGTTGGGCTTCAAGCTGGCACCTCAGCACCATAAAAATCTCCTGCCAATTATTAGCAGACCAGAGTTCTGCTGTGGCGACCCCTGACTAGGAAAAGCCGGGAGAAGAAGATGCGAAACCATGACTTGCTATTCTGAAGAAAATGAATGAGAAATCGTTTGTATCACTTTGCAAAATATGTAGTGAACAAACTGACTGAATAACTTTGCAGGCACTTTGTTAAATCAAACATTTTCTGTCTGTCTGAGAGCTAACATGATGCCTCTGAAATACAGAAAAGACAACAGACTGCACTATGATATAAAACAGCTTGCTGCGGAAAGTTATACAATCTGATCATTTCCCCAGTCTTCAGCCTGCTGTTTCATGTCAATCTATTGTAGTCCCTAAACTAGCAATATATATTTTTTAATTTTGTTTTCCTAGAAAACATTTGTTTTTATTTTGGTACATGGATTTAGTAGCATGATAAAGTACATATGTTTGTTCTGTTTTGTTTTATTTAGGCACCAAGTATGTATTAGTCTTTAATGATCTAACAGATCTCTTATTTTAAAGTTCAATTTCTAAAGTGCTTAAAAATCCACATATTAAGTCATAATAAAACTTGCAACTGCAGGAATCATAATGATTCTATGTAAATCAAACAAGTCTTGACTTGAACCATTGTTTGTTGTAACATTTTTATTATCTGTTTTTATAATCACAAGTAAATACTTCTTGTACAAGGATTCCAAAACCTTGCTACTACACATCCGTGCACATAAAAATAATGTTCGTACTTGATACATGTTCAGATCTGACAGCAGCTGATTCTACAGACCTCAGTCTGCCAAGTGTTGATGTAATCCCAAAACAATTTTAGCTGGAGTTGGATGTGTAATGATTTTTATTTAGCAGATAAAGGTTTGTTTTAGCCAACTTTCCCAGTGTTTAGTAAACAATGGATGAGAAGAAACAAATTCCCACAGGATGCAATAATAAACAGCTCAACGACTGTTATTTATCTATGAGCATTAGCAGTCCCAAGCATTCAAACAGTAATAACCAGTTAGGATTTAAATGAGACGTTGTGTTCCAGTTGTAATTATTATACAGATCTGTTTTTGAAAAAGTTTAACATTTTTGTTTACTGAACAGGATAATTATTTCACAGTGATTCAGAGCCATTTAACTGATTTCTTAGTTAATAGGATAAGGGAGTCAGTCACTGGCACTACAGAGAGCACCATTGCCTTTAGTGCTGCAAGACCATCTGGTTGCTGGTTCTATTCCTGCTGTATGTAACTGAATTACTAACACTGCAATGCAGTATTGGAAATGCTGCACTCCTCAGTGTGTCATCCATGACATGAGATATTAAACTGAGGATCCTATCTGTGTGAGCTGATGATAGTTTAAATATATGTAAAAGATCAAACAGTATCTATCTGATAGAGTAAAAGTACTGTGATACCCTGGCCAAATTTCCCCTAGCAATAGAAATATCACCTTGGGTTTGCCCTGAAAAGAACCCACTAGCCTGTTGGGACTGACCTAGTCAACAAAGGATAGATAAATAAAGTCTTTCTCTGACACATTGTGGTCATAACCCAGGCCAGAAAAGTGAAGTGTAAATCAACATAATTTAATTTATTTGTTCATTTTATTTAGCTTTGGTTGACTAGAAAACTCTGACTGGGCACTGTTAATTGTATTAGCAGCTTTTCTTTGGAGGTCAGCGGAGAAAAATTGCAGTTACAGTAAAACCTAACACATAGTTAAAAACAGCAATTGTACAACATAAAATAAATACCACTTGGATGGCATTTAGAACTGACATTAAGTAGATTTAAAAAAATAGGATACATTTATTTTCAAAATTAGGGGTGAGTATATATTTTGTGTGCAGAAGTAATACAGCAATACAGAAAGCAATTTAAAGACAAATATTGCATCTTTACAGTAATGTTATCAAAAGTTTTATGATATTGTGAAATATTTTTTACAAGGAGTGCACAAATCATACGGTATGTATGATTTGACCTCAAACACCAAGCTGATGGTGGTGGTGGGGGTGGAGTTATTGTTCATTCTGTGGCAGTGACACTATTAGGGTATGCTGGAGGTTTTGTTTTCAAGTCCTATACAAGAGCTGATGTTATACCTTCATTTCTATGGTTCTTGCAGTAGCATGCATATGACTAGTGAGTGCATCCTTTCATCACAGAACTTAACGGCAACGTGAATTCTTCTTTTGAAAACTGGAGTGATAAGCCACACATTATTGTAGATGTATTTGTTGGTGGCTGGACCAAAACAGCTGTGGACAGAGATTCAGAACAGAGTGCAGACAGCAGGATTTAGAAAATCTGGTAGGTTAGTAAGAGAAGAGACAAAGGAAAGTTGGAGAGGATTTGTGTAAAGTAGTCAGAAATAGAGAGAAAAGAATAGAAAAATATACAGAAGGGAGCAGGAAATAGGATGCAGGAGTGTGAAATATATTTAGTTAAAATTATGAAGTATACCGCAAGCAGACAGATTGAGGAGAGGAATGGGTAGATGTATAGATTGATATGCAAAGATGTTACTTGACCTTGAGGAATGGCTGGAGATAACTAGTCAGGGGAAGTGCAAGAGCAAAGTCATGCATTGGAAAAATGCTGTTTTAGAAGGAACTGCAATCTGTATAGGTAGGTTTGATGTCTGATGTTGATAGGAAGAGATATCCAGATTTTAGAGACGTGGTTGGAATAAAGTTGCCTGAAGAGTTGTGTGCTTCAGTTACAGTGAGTAGAAGTTTTTTCTGTAGAGCAAAGTGATCTTGTGAGGTAGTACAGGAGAGTTTAGATGCTTATAGATGATTTTATGGACTATTAATAACTGAACTGTGAAAAGGTAGTGTGGAACTTCATGCTAATGCAACTGTTTTAATGTGAGACAGTTATGTGATTTGGACAGTATAGTTGGTATCAGACCTGGCTATTTTGTTACAAGTATTGTTCGAATTTAGTTAGGACAGACTGCTTAAGGTTTGTTAAAATAGAGCAGTGTAAAAAAGGGATGGTATGAGAATAGATAAGGCTAGAATTTTTTTGGAATTTTGTTAAAGAATATGCTACAATCCGTGAAGCCTACTTTTTGATGATTTTTTTAGATGGCTTTGATAGCTATTAAGACTCAACTTTAGTTGGCTGTCAATGATGCCTCCAAGTAATTTAGTGTGAGTGAAGAGTTCAACTGATGTGTAGTTTGCAGAGTTGATAGAGAGGTTATGGTTTGTTGTTGCGAGTGATCTTGGTGTAAAGCTTGTTTTTTTTTTTTTTTTTTTAAGAATTTACTTAAAAGTGAGAGTTTTTCAACCTTGTCTCAGTGAAGAAAAAAGGGTTTGGGATTTTTTTCTGAAGATCTCAAAGGGTGTGAGCAGGGCAGATGAGACTAGTACTATTGGCATATTGAATGAGAGTGGTCTTCTTCATTGTTGTATGTAGGTCATTAATAAGGGTCTATTTTATTCTATCGAAACTGCGTTACGTCGAATGCGAGTTCATCGACACATAATCAGCGAACTGCAAATCCAGTAAATGCACAAAACTGCAAAATTTGAAATGTCAAAGTGTTTTGGTTGGCCCATCTGAGCTACAGATCCGTAAGGTAAGTGTGTGACAGTTACGGACATTAGGGTTAGGATTAGGGTGTGGGTTAAGGTAAGTGCATAGATAGGTAATGTAAGATGGGTAATGTATTTAACATTTAGTGCAGGGTTTGAGGTAGGGGTTTGGTTAGAGTATGTGTGTGGTTTATTTATTTTGTTTGGGTATAGCTCCATAGGGTAAGTGTGCGGTAGTTGCGGACCTTAGGGTTAGGGAGGGGTTAAGGATAGTGCATAGATAGTGGTGTATGTGGGGTTTAGTGCAGGGTTAGAAGTAGGGTTTTGGTTGGTGTATGTTTGTGGTTTATTTATTTTGTTTGGGTGGGTAGTATGTTTCAGGCAGTGGGGTTGGCCAAGTATGACAATTTGGTATTTTGAGTTTCGCTGTTTCGTGCGTTCGATTATTTCGCAGTTCGGTGTATATGTTTCGATGGAGTGGTGTTCAATGTATTATGTTTTCGTTTAAATAAAGAAGACCCATTAATAAAAATGCTGAAGAGAACATGATCCAGCATGGAGCCTTGTGGGCACCAGCTGTAGAGATGGGAATGTTCTTTTTGCCACTTGACTGCCTGGAGTCTATCCGAGAGCTAATTTCGGAGTGAAGTGACTGAGGCTTGGTCAAGGCCAACAGAAGACAGTCTGAGAACAGGTGTCTGTGGGATATGATGCAAAAAGTTTTAGACAAATATAGGAACAGGAAGTATACTAGGACAGATATAGGAATAGGAAGTGTACTAAGACAGATATAGGAACAGGAAGTACACTAGGACAGATATAGGAACAAGAAGTATAATAGGACAGCTATAGGAATAGGAAGTATGCTAAGACTCATATAGAAACAGGACGTATACTAGGACAGATATAGGAACAGGAAGTATACTAAGAAAGATATAGGAACAGGACGTATACTAGGACAGATATAGGAACAGGAAGTATACTAAGAAAGATATAGGAACAGGAAGTATACTAGGACAGCTATAGGAATAGGAAGTATACTAAGACAGATATAGGAACAGGAAGTATACTAGGACAGATATAGGAACAGGAAGTATACTAAGACAGATATAGAAAAAGGACGTATACTAGGACAGATATAGGAACAGGAAGTATACTAAAAACGATATAGGAACAGGAAGTATACTAGGACAGATATAGAAACAGGAAGTATACTAAGACAGATATAGGAGCAGGAAGTATACTAAGACAGGCATAGAAACAGGACGTATACTAGGACAGATATAGGAACAGGAAGTATACTAAGACAGCTATAGGAACAGGAAGTATACTAGGACAGATATAGGAACAGGAAGTATACTAAGAAAGATATAGGAACAGGAAGTATACTAGGTTTTCAGAGTTCCTGTATATATCAGCATGATCAGTAAGGTGAGAACTGTAGTAGTGTTGTGGTGAGGCACAAATCCACATTGTGTAGATGAGAGGAAGTTATTGTTTGTGAGATACTTGCAGAGTTGAAGCTGGATGCATTATTCTAGTATTTTAGATAGAGGTAATAGCATGGCTATGGGAAGATAGGTACTAAGTTGAGTGAAGTCCCTTCTATTGTGTACAAGTATGATGATAGATCTTTCCCAGACTTTGGAAACATAGTTTTCACTAACTGATTTGTTTATTAAGGTTAAGGTTATGACGGAGTAGGCCAGTGCATTGGAAGACATTTTGATATACTGAAAAGGAAGATTATTTTCAACAAGAGCAGTGAGTTTGGGCTTCAAGATGATGGTGGCAGTGGAAACTGGATTAATATGGAATGAAGGTGTTTCTGAGAATTGTTGGGGGTTAGAGGTTGTAATATATAAAAAACTAGTGTAGCCAATCAGCCAGCATATTTTAAGAAGAAACAAGAGTACTTGGACAAAATGCATGCAGACATGGAAATAATATGCAAATATCCAAACAGACAGTGACTGAAGAACAGCTGTGAACAATACTTCCTGGACCTAGTAGACAGAGATCTTGCCAATAAGTCACCATGTTTCTGATTATAACTAAATTCCAAGAAAACCACAAAAAGGCATCCAAATGATGACAGCAGCACTCGTTAAAAAAGCCAGTGCTGTAAAATAGAAAAATTGAATACACAGTAACCACTCCGCCATTGGCTAAAATATCCTTCCAAAGGCACTATATTAAAAAAGTTCAGTTTATCAAAATAGATTGAGCGCTTTCGTTCCTTGAAACAAAAGTTCTTCAGAATCAGACTTTGCCATAACAATGCCTAATTTGTTCTGTAGTTTGCTTATCAAAATATTATGAAATCTGAATTCATATAAAAATTTCAAGAATTGTCCTGAATCATTGTCATATAATATGCAAGCATTCTTAAAGGGTTGTCAACAACATACTCTAAATGTTACATCAAGCTGAACTGGTGAATCAGTTTGTCTGGAATTTTACCCACTGCAAAACATATAATCTTTGGTTCAACTTTCACAAAATGTACAGTAAAGTTGATAAAGGTTGACAGAAGGAACTGAGAGCTAATCATGAAATATTATAGGTATGCCATTTTCCCATAAGTCAGAGATGAAATCACTCCTTTTAAATCAGAGCTCATGGACGTTTTATGTAAGTGTGACATCTGTGCTCTCCGGAAGCTATGCACACATACACGCACATACATGTATTGTTTCTGGCCCATAAAACACAGTTGATTCCTAAGCATGTAAAAGCAACCAGATCATTTATTAAAACTGATAGTCTACTTTCAGATTTGATGACATTCATGGTCAAAGCAAAAGTTAATATCTTACATAGTTTCTTTTGCTTTCCTGTGCATGCATGCATCTTTTTAACTGGGAGAGATGTTATCCTAGAAGAATCATGTCATGTCACTCTGACAATGCTAAGATGTTTAACATGAGCAAAAAATTAACCTTGTACAAGATTAGAATAAGGCTGGATGAGAAAACAGTAACTCAAAGGGAAAACCTTAATCTGTGTGTGTGGGGGTGCTTTTTTGCTGTTGTTGAATCCCCCAGGGAAACTGCTTCTTTAAATAATGAAGAGCTTTTTGAAGCAAGACCCCTAACTGCAAAATGATGAGAAATACAGATGTAGAGGTCACACTGATGTGTGTTTAATTGGTCCTGCAAGACACAGCGCAGATTGAAAGAAAGTTTTCCTCTTTGGAATTGGACATGTGACTCTCAGCAGGACAAGCTTAGGCAGTATTTATCCTGAATGGAGTATGGCACTGAACAGTTTTAATCCTGGTTTAGAAAGATATGACTTCAGCCACTGAGATGTACAAAGAAATTTGACAACTCTGTTACTTTAGTTGACGAAACCTGAAAAGCAGTTTAGTGTACAAATAATCAGGACATAACCAGAGGTGAAGAAATATTTGTTTACAGCTGGCATATCTTCACCCTTGTGAGTAAACTAGACTTAGCAGTAGAAACAAATTATTTTACAAAAGAGTATACGTTTTTGAGATAATTTCATTGTATAATGGATCACTATCGTCCAAAGTACAGAGGTCTCCAGACTGTAGAAACTGTAGATGTGCTATAGATACACTGCATTTGTACACATTAATCTATGTAGCTTCACTTTCACTCACACAGACATACACAGATGCACACACATGCACACACACACTCACACACACACACACACACACACACACACACACACACACACACACACACACACACACACACACACACACACACACACACAGACACACACACACACACACACACACACACACACTCACTCACAAACACACACACTCATACAAAATCACACTAGATACTGTTAGTATAACTCCATGAATGCAATACATTCATGTATTTCTGTTTGTTTTACTTTTGAACATTTTCACAAACTTGTCACAGTGTCTTAATGGTGGGAAGTTCAAATAAAGATGTACATGTTGAATAGTGTAGTTAATGAAGCTTTTCTCCCCATCACACTACAGAAAAGGGACTTCTTGCTCAGTCAAACTATCCCACTCAACAAATGTAAATAAATGCATGCATGTATTCGTACATACTGCTGACAGCAGGCTAGAGAAACAGCCCCAAGATCACATACAAAAGCAGCTAACATGATACTCATGTAGACCCCCACCTAGGATGGAAATAGCATTGGGGGTAGAATCAGAGATTACGAATTCATCTCATGGCACAAACCACTGGTTGGCACTATCTGCTACAAACAGTGGTCAGAGAAAGCTCTAGAGTCAACAGTGACCAGGCTGAAGACCTGAACGTTGACTGGAGAGACAGCACAAACATTCAAGAAAACACTCGGGCTCTGCCACCCGAGGAAGAAGAGGAAATAGGTTGAGTTGAAGAAGAACAGTAGCGCCTCAAAACATTATGTGCAAGGAGTATAGAACAGATATGTGGACAAGTCAATTTTGGAAATAAGGTACATAAGGAAAGTTGGTGGTGAAATGCATACGTCCAGGAAGTCATCAAAAGAAAGAAAGAATGCAAGAAATAGTAGGAGACAAAAAGATAAACCAGGCAAAGAGGTAATATTGGTTGGCTAATAAAGGAGATAAGAGACGAGTTGCAAGGACAAAGTGCAAGGCATCAGAGGCACTCTACCAGTTTCTGGAAAATGACTTATTAATTGGCAAAAATAAACTCTTATCAGATTGCAAGGCAAATACTGAAAGATAAAGAAGACAGTCATCAGGCCCCCTTCATAAGAGATGCTAGCAACAGCCTTACTCACCAGTCCACAGGGCATCAAAGGGCATCAAAGGCAGATGGGAGGAGTACTTCCAGCAGCTTCTGAATGAAGAAAACCTCACAGAAGTTGTACTGCCCCAGACACAGCCAACAGTAAGAGAACAGGAGGAGCTGTACTGCCCCAGACACAGCCTACAATGAGAGAACATGAGGAGCTGTACTGCCCCAGACACAGCCTACAGCAAGAGAACAGGAGGAGCTGTTCTGTCCCATACACAGCCTACAGCAAGAGAACAGGAGGAGCTGCACTGCCCCAGACACAGCCTACAGTAAGAGAACAGGAGGAGCTGTACTGCCCCAGACAGAGCCTACAGTAAGAGAACAGGAGGAACTGTACTGGCCCAGACACAGCCTACAGTAAGAGAACAGGATGAGCTGTACTGCCCCAGACACACTCTCCAGTAAGAGAACAGGAGGAGTTGTACTGCCCCAGACACAGCCTTTGGTAAAAGAACAGGAGGAGCTGTACTGCCCAAGACAGAGCCTACAGTAAGAGAAGAGGAGGAGCTGTACTGCCCCAGACACAGCCTACAATGAGAGAAGAGGAGGAGCTGTACTGCTCCAGACACAGCCTACAGTGAGAGAACAGGAGGAGCTGTACTGCCCCAGACACAGCCTACAATGAGAGAACAGGAGGAGCTGTACTTCCCCAGACACAGCCTACAGTCAGAGAACAGGAGGAGTCCACCATAGAGGGAGCAAGAACACCATTAAGGAAGACAAAGTCAGGGAAAGGAGCAGGTCAGATGAGGTCACAGCAGGTATGACAAAGATATTGGGCCAGTTCAGGGAGAAAGGCCTCCTGATGGTACTCATAGAAGTATGGGGAGAAAGACATTTCTCAGATAAAAGGAAAATAAGCATTCTACTGCCAATGTGTAACAGCAAAAGGGAATATTCACAACTGTGTGCAGTACAGAGGTATCCCACTTCTGTCATACTGTGTGAAAGTTCGGGAGAGGGTGATTGATGAATGAATAAGCAGAGTAGTAGAAAGTAAGATGGGAGATGGGCAGTTTGGATCCGGATGCAGCACAACCAGCTCGATGTTTGCAGTGAGATGGATAGCTGAGAAGATGGTAAGGATGAGGAAAGAGTCCAAATGGGTAACCATTTGAAATGTTGTGACCCACTAAAATGAGTCCTGAAACACAAAGATGGACATTTCTTGGAATATTCCATTGTCTTAGAGGTATAGTGATCTCAGAGTTTGTATATATAAGTTTGGGTGGTGTGGTGGGCTTGGCCCCCATGTTGGGGGTGCAGGGGGGCTTGCCCCCACAAAAGAAGTTTAGAAGAGAAGAGTGATGTTTGAGATTCGCTCTTCTCCTGCAGTGTTGGTCTTTTTTTTTTGCAGCTTGTCTGCACTTGGCATTTCGTGTGCAAACATTTCAATAAGAAGTCATCTAAATGAGCATTCCTAGACTTGGAGAAAGCATATGACAGCGTACCAAGAAAACTGATTTGGATAGTCCTGTGATGGTTTAAAGTCTGGGGAAACATTGGTTAAATTAGCCTAAGCTAATGTACAAGGCCCCAGTGGCATGAGTACAGTGTTTGGACTCGCAGTCGAAGTGGACATGCATCAAGGTTCAGGTCAAAGACCACTGCTGTTCATACTGCTGATGGGCTTTATTATCAAACAGCCTTGGTGGGAGTGGGCAGATCAACAAAGCTGCCATAAGCAGAGGATGTGGCATTACAGGTAGAGTCTGAAAAAGAACTTCAGCAAATGATAGGGGGCTGGAATGCAAAACTGAAGGTACATGGGATGAAACTGAGTACTGATAAACCAGTTGTAATGGCAGCAAATGAGGGAAATCTGAAGAAGATGAGAACGTAGAAGGGAAAATGAAAGAGCATGTTAACAGCTTCAAGTGTCCGAAAAAAGGGGCTAAAGAAAAAGGAAGTCTGAATGAGCAGGTCAAAGCTAATATCTGAGGGGCTGTAGCCAACTGGCACAGAGAGGTAGGGGTAGTCTGTGATAGCAGAATGTTCAAGAAGCTGAGGTGTATGAAACAGTGGTGCAACCTGTATTACTGTGTGGTACAGAAACCTGGGCAATGAAGACAGAACAGCTGAGGAAACTAGATATGCTGGCGATAAAAAAACCTGAGACAGGTGATAGGATATACCCTGTGGGATAGGAGATGAAATGAAGACATCAGAACAGATGTCCAAAAGGCTCCATTTGTAGAGAAGCTTAAAAGAACAGATGGCAGTTCAGTCACATGTGCAGGAAAACAGAAGTTAATCTGATAAAGAAGATTTGGGAGAGAGGGGAAGACAGGAAACAAGAGCATCCAGCAAAGAGATGGCTGGATTGTGTGAGAGAAGATCTGAGACAGTAAGGTATGACTGTAAAAGCAGGTAGGAGAGTGGCATTGAATCGAGAGAAATGGTGACAGTTGATGTTACACCTTGACCCCATGTAGAAAGTGGGAAAAAGGTGGTTTGTGCAGATGATGATGATGATGATAACAACAGAGAGATGTATGGCTGTAGAACTGATATGTTTACTTGGTTGACCAGTAAACGTAACTACTTATGTTATCAAAATCCATTCCATTGAAAACCTGAGTCTGCAAAACAGGCTAAAGCTGGTGTGACCTTCAAAATGATTATAATATATAAGTGGGTAGAGTGACAAAATCCCCTGCTTGATAGGTATGAGGGACTCCTCCTTTCCCATGGGAATGTCTTTTTTAGATTGTTTCTATGTGTGCTTTAACACAAATATACTCTTACTGAAGCAGACTTTCTTTATCCATTGCAGTTTTCACAAAGAGGTGCATGCTCAGACAGCTGAGGTGAACTGTGGTATCCTTGTATTTTTACACTCAACAGCTTTTCCGTGAGTTAGTAGTGCCTGCTCTATATTCCTGGGTTTTACCCCCACAATCTGTACTTGTACACTTACTAAATGAGAAAGTAACTTAACCAGTCAGTCCTTCTAACTTGCCCACCCATAAATGCGTAAAAATAAAACAAAAAACATTTGTTTCTTGTGGGCTTGCTTGGACTTGGATGGAAAAAAAATAAATACATAACTGAGGCTCTCCTACTGTTGTTCAAGGTGAACGTTGTCTAGCATCAGTAGCATGAAGAAAAATGAAATGTGCAATCCCAAATGTTGTTTTCTACAGGAAATCATCGCTAGTGTGGTTTCTAAGTATGCCCAAGTTTTTTAAATAGTAAATGAGGTGTAGCCATTCATACAGGCGATAAAAATGGAGATAATCTTCAGGATACATTATGTTAGTATGCATTGCAGAGAGCAACCATCTATTACACACACACACACACACACACACACACACACACACACACACACACACACACACACACATATGCATGCAACTAAATTATTAAAGAACTTCAAGTATATTGATTAACAAAGGTATACATTACTAGGGATTGAGGTAACAGAGAATCGATTAAGTTTAAATAGGCTTTTTTTAATGTAACAAACAAGTAATATCAGACAGACTGCATAATCTGCTCAGATCTTTTCTTAGGAGTATTAATTTTCATTTATTTAGAAGTGTTTGACTCAAAAACAGACAATAAAAATGAGGAAACAGTAAGCAGCGGTTTAACATATATAAATAAAAAGAAACACAGAGTAAAATAATATAAATGGAAATGAGAAGAATGTTATCAGAGCAAGGCAGTGAACGAAGACATTTAGAAAAGGTCAAAATGTTCATACTAAATGAAAGGTCTGGGGTGCTTCAACATGCCATCTGTGCAATGTCTGTATGTGCATACCATTTTGTAAAAAGGCCAAGATTCAGAGGAACTGGTATAGCATTGGCCTTAATGCTAAAAGTGAACTGCATAACCAAGCTGTAAACAGTATTAAATAGCTTAATAATTAGAAACACCTTCAGTATAAAACAAATCATTACATCACTCTGAAGACACTACTGCTAAAGAAATACGGCATGGAGCTATGAACCTCAGTATCCAAAAGCCGAATAAGCAATCTGAAGGTTAAAAATTAAACTATCCTATTAAATAGTACTAAAAGTATATACTTAGAAATAAAATGTTCAGCTTTGAGAGGTGCATGGTAATACCAAGGTGATCTGTGTAAACATGGATGCATGCAACAGGCAATATCTCTAAAGCACCAAATGCCACACAATTTTTTTCTTGTGTTAGAAGCAGATGTCTGTAATACAGAGATTACTGTTATCCAAACAGGTACCAACTCTGAAACCTCATGATGCTAAAAAGAGTGGTTTATGCAAATAGCATTCCCTTGTTATCTGTGTCACTTGTTTTGTAATGGTAATACACTGTACTGACTGCCACTTACTATCATAGAACCGTAGGACATTAAACCTACAAGTGACAGCACTGAAATGCAATGTGATTTCTGAAGATTTAGTATTAATAAGGTTAATACCTTCAAGTGACAGCAGTGAAATGCAATGTGATTTCTGAAGATTTAGTATTAATAAGGCTAATTTGCTCTGCCATGGTATGTTTCTACAAATTCTAGCATGTTCAAGGTGCTTACAACCCAGACAGATCCACCACAAAAGACATCACTAGTTATTAAAAATAACATAAAGATTGTCTTTTTACAGACCTGAATGTGTACTTTTATACTGGCTTTCATTGGTAAACATTGTACTGTTTGGCATTTCATTGGTAAACACTGTACTATTTGGCATTTCTATTTACAGTACTTGATTACTTTCCTGGTAAACAAATGTTAAATAAATAATGAATTACTTCAAGACATGATTTCAGAGTTGAGTGTACTTACTCCATACTTCTTCACAGCAAAGTTTCAAATGTAATATAGCACTTATATTTGAAAATATTGATAGATTACTGCAGTAGATCTCTGAAACGTTAGCTGTGCAGGTACAGTCACATCATGGGATCAGCGCTGTGCTGTCCAAGGTCATGCATGTCAGTCAGTTATATAAAGATAATGGGAACACTATGCTGGTAACGATGTTCCCTGTGCACATCATTGCAGAACCCTAAAGAATGTAAGGAGTGGTCCCCAGACAAAGAGATGGATCTCTGTTAATTGCATCATAATTTTATTCCTATCAGAAATATTTGTTAAGCTTCAGCCATTTTATGTATGTAGTGTATAGAATTTGGTTTTCAATCATTTACTTGAAGTGGATTTGGTCGAATCCACTTCACCCGAAACTCAAAAGTTGGCAATGTTGATCTCCGATATTGCTGAAGTACAAATCTTGCCCCTATCTTGACCCATGTTAACGCTTGTTCCTAGGTCGAATTCAACATATTTTTCGGCAAAACCAGACTTCTGCAATATGAGTTTTCAGAGATGTGAACCACTGATAAAACCATTCGACCAAGTCCGCTTCAAGTAAATTATAGTAAACCATGGAAGTCTGTGATTATGCTCTAAAAAGAGACACGTTTGTTAAATACCTTTCTAACATCCAAAGATGCTTAAGAAGCTTTTGCGCAAAGGACTAAGAGAAGCCAATATTGGCCCCCAGAGAACAGCAGTAGAAGCTAAAAAACATGTTAGAAGCTGTTCGATATTCAGTAAGTGTGGCAGAATGAAGTGTCTAACAGCTTTTAAAGCTGCTCATTCATCAGATGATCACTTTATTTCTGCCTCTTGTCTGTTTAGCAGCAGTATTTTGCTGCTTTCAGATTCTTCAAAAGCTGTTAAAACACTTTATTCTCCCACACTATTTCATCTGTAACTGATAGTACATGGACAACATAAAGCTCCATGCACTACACAGAATTATGATTGGGACTCACCAGTCATGACCCTTACGTTTTCTTGACATGGATGCCAAGATTTACCTTTTGAGCTCAGTTCTGAAGGTGAATTGTTTGGCATCTATGTTTTGGACTCATAATGGTTATGAATGAAGACCCAATAATATTCCTCTATGTGTTGGAGGTTCTTAGCATCCTCTGATGGTTACATTACATGTGTGTGCTATTTTATGTGCCCAGACTTAGACAGTCAGTGTGATACAGACTCTAGTGCTGGCAATGCTGGTCAGTACATTATGTCTGAGCTAGTGTTGTACAATGCACAGCCGTGAGCTATGTTATGAACATAGAGAGCACAACCACTAACTGACAGAATGCAGCAGACATCCTTACATCAGCTGCTCCCACTGTAATTACCATGGTAATATTTCCATATGGATTATTGCAGTTAGACTGTGCAGAGATAAAGCAGAACTCTGCCTCCACTGCATCCAATGGGGATGTGTATCATGACATCACTGCTGGTGATGATGTCACAGGACAATATGAACCTGGTGAGGTCAACTGCCAAGCACACATGGTTACTTACGTTAAGATATGCTAGTGGAACACATATTCTGGGTCAGTTTGTTACCAATCTCATTCACACCACAGCATGGCAACACTTCATTTTCTTAACCTGGGTCACAAATGCCCCTCTGCTTTCACATAAGGTTACTCCTACCTCACCAATTCTCTTGAAAACCAGGGTAACCTTGATAACAGCACATACGACTCTGTTGGTTGAGTCATACTGATTTGGAGACCTGATGGTGAAATTAGTGCCATGTGCTGTTTGCACTAGTCTGATGAGTGCAAGAAAGTGTGCAACTTGTGTACCCCAATATGTCTGCAGCCCTTTGTGTACCCCACTATGTCTGCAGCCCTTTATGTACCCCACTGTGTCTACAAATGGCAATGATTGTGCAACTTTTAACTGATATTAGACCATGATGACAAAGATGTCCAGTACTACAGGTAAGGGCAGCCTGCCCAGTGCAAATCACATCATGGCAATGACCCATCCTACAGGTAAGGGCAGTCTGCCCAGTGGGACTCACATTATGGCAATGACACCAGCATATGTATCATGCTAGTAATTGTGCTTGCAGTTTTTCATCAACCATTGCTGTATCACTTTTTCATCTGTTTACATACAAGCTCTGCCTCCCCTACTAAACACATTTTTTACATTATTCTCTTCCTATGGCTGTTTTTGTCTGATGTCTGGGGTTGCAGGTATTAAACACAATAACACTATGCACTGGTATGCCAGCATGCTTTGGTGTTATCATGTTGTATGGCATGTTGCACATAGAGACACCATCTGTAATGCTTCCTGTTGGGTGTGTGTTGGAAGACACCTCCAGATGTATTGCATATCAATACAGACAATTACTTATCACACAAATATCAGTTTTTATGCCTCATTATAAAATCCTTCTGCCACCTTATTTGAATGTTGTGTAGGGGGCCATTTGTTAGGATTCAAGAAGATAACCACTTTTACCTGTAACTGGAAACACAACCATATTATGCTCTTCCAAATTGCCCTTGTATCTGGGATATAGTTTGCAGTTTACCATCACGTTTCTTTAAATTCTGTATAGGTGAATTTCTGGATGAAGCTGTCAGAACTATGTCTGCTTGGCTTCCAGTTTCAGTTGGGAAATTTGGGTATCAACTGTAGCCAGAAACAGCAGTCATAGAAATTATATCTAAAATGATCTGCATACAACAAGTCTCTGCAATCCAGTCCAAGCCCTAATACCAAACCACACTCTTAACATGTTCTTCGCTCTTATGTGATTGAAGACAATAAAAACATGTTAAAACAAATATTTTAAATAGTGAGCACAACCAATTAGACACCAGAGAAGACTTAATTAGCAATGATGTCATCCACCACAGAAAAAAAAATCAACCAGTAACCTAGCTTAAAAAAAGTAAGCCTCCAAAGAGTAACACGCACTCAGTGCTTCAGTGGGTGACTCTTAAGAAAAGGCTTAATACTCATTTTATCATTTAAGCCTGGCTCACAATCAGATTTAAGCTTTGAAATCCACTTCTGTTCTTCTTGCTCAGTTACATTTCTAATATCACCACCACTGTTATTCAGACTAACTAGCTGTAAAACAAAAAACTTAAATGAACACTCAGTACCTCTTGCTCTGACATGTCTTGCCATTGAGGTCACTACTGGAGTCAGATTTCATGGAGGGGGGGGGTTACTTTCATGACATTTTGTATTTGGTTATTTGTTTCCTCACTTGGCCCAAAAAATCCAAGCACTTTATCATGCACAGTAAAATTTAGGAGACGAGGAGTGGGAGGCAGAAGGGGCTGCCCATTCTATCGTTGGGGTAAGTTATATTACACAAAGGACCTGGCAACTTGGGCAGTTACTAAGAAATCAGTGAAGGAATGCAGATTCTTTTAACATACGATGGTATGCAGCTTGTATCTCTCAACACTAATGGGCTGAGCTACCCATTCAGAGTTAGAGTCTTCACATGGTTAGTAAAGTTGCCCCAAGACACATTCATTGATAAGTAGATGATTTGTCCCCCTCTATGCTTGCCAAGATAGGTAGAATTGGTTAAACGTATACAACTCAACTTCCTATACAGGTGGTACAAACAGGGGGCAGTCACCAACCATTCAAATAAGAAATTTCTAAAGTGCATGCTACAAAATAAATAAATAAATAAACAAACAAACAAACACATTAATAAAAACAGAGTGAATCAGGAGCCTTAGTCTGGAAAATACAAAGGTTTTACAGAAAACTTTGCACAAAATTCAAGGAGGTACTGTCAAGTCTGAGCAAGTCAGGTATGTAGGAGGTAAGTCATTACCCAAGATTCTCCTGTATGATCAGGTTTTAGTAATACAGAGGTAGTGAAAGTGAATGATATTTAGAGAATGTGAAGTCTATGTCCTGTAGCTGATCTGATAGTCAATTGAGAATCTGATCTAGACGGACAATAAATTGTTTAGCTTTTATCTAAAATGGAAGGGCTTGTTTGGTGACAGGCAGGATGATACTGAAGGTACAGGCTGAACAACTAAAGAATTGGTCTCTTACTATTCATGCCTGAGCCCAGGAGATTGACTGTAGGCAAGTTCAATATTATAATAAGTAGTTATTCTAAGATTTTCCACATTTTAGGAGAACTATTTTTATTTAGTTATTTTACATTTGTTGACCGGGCTAGTCTAGCTGGATATATGTCCATTTTCAGTAGAAGCCCGGGGAGAAAAGCTCCACACAGATATACAAAAGTATGAAAAGTATAAAAAAATATTGTTACATGGTAAATATAGGATTAGTAAACCAAATAAAACAGGTAGTTATTACATTTCAGAGATCAAAGCACTTAAGAAAAGTAACAGTGAACATAATATTGCTTAAAAAAGCTAAAACAGATATAATACAGTAAGTGTTATGTACAATAGTTCACATCAGGTTGAAGTATTTAAGCCATAAGTTGATTAGAGTTAAAATAGTGTCAGTCTTAATTACAAGACTAAGTATTTAAATGTTTGGAAGTTTGGTTAGAAGAGGAAGAAACAGGGGTGAAGATAGTTGTCAGAGTTACTACAAGGGCATAGCCAGTGCATTTGGAGGTGTTTTTTAAGTTTTTATTTAAAGAGTGGCAAGGATGTAATTAGTGTTAGTTCATTGGGTAACAGGTTCCAGTTTTTTCCTGCTGTGTTAGTAAAGCGAGTCACCAGCTGTATTATTAGACTTTGTTAAGCTAGCAAGGAGTTTGCTAGAAGAACGTAAGGAGTTCAGATTATCACATGGGATTAAGAGTTTTGAGAGTATAGGGGTATTATTGGGTTGGTGAAGTATTTTGTGGGCAATTGTGAGTTGGGGGATTATCAGATGGTTTTGGTATTCCAGCCAGTCTAGTTGCCTAAGATTAGAGCAGTGGTGAGTTCTGAAGGGATTGCCAGTAGCGAATCTTGCAATATTATTGTAGGAAGTTGCAAATTTGTTGAGGTTAGTTTTCTTAAAGTTGGTAAATATAGGTGAGACATACAGAAGGGTTGAGATTAGATGGGAGTGAGTGATCTTGGCTCTAGTTTTTGAGGTTAAAAAAGGTTTTATTCTATATAAGTATCCTATTTTTCTGTTGACTATTTTAATGGTGTTGTTTATATGGTGATCAAATGAGAGATTATTGTCAATGGTTATTCCTAAAAGTTTGGTAGTAGAGTCAGGGAAAATGACAGTGCCATTATTTGAAGAGATAGAGAAGTCTAAGGGGGTGGACCTAGTAGTGGGTGTGAAGAGAAGGAGTTTTGTTTTTTTGGCATTAAGATGGAGGCAACGTTTGGTAAACCATGTTTCTACAGTGTGGAAAACATTTTGAGTAAGAGAATATAGTTCAGTTGGAGAGGTTGCTAAGCATATTAATGTGGAGACATCTGCATATTTAATACAGGTGGCTTGAGGAATTGCTACATGGAGATCATTAATAAATAAAGAGAAAAGAAGTGGTCCAAGAATAGAGCCTTGAGGGACCCCAGTGGTGACAGGTAAAAAGGAAGAAATTTGATTTTCCCACAGAACTGCCTGTTGCCTATTGCTGAGGTATGATCTAAACCATTTAACGGCCAGAGAATCAAAGGAAAGAGATTCAAGAATATTGATTAGGAGGGTATGGTTAACCATGTCGAAAGCTTTAGAGAGGTCCATGAAGAGTGCAGATGAGAGAATGTTTTTGTTGTGGTTTCTATTGATGGTATCTGTAAAGGATAGGAGGGCAGAAGTGGTACCATGTAATGGCCTAAAGCCATGTTGGCAGCTTGCTATTAAGTTATGTAGAGAGAGATGATGTAAAAGTTGTTGGTGAATGCATTTCTCCATAAGTTTTGCTAAGGGTGATAAAAGAGCAATTGGCCGATAGTTAGAGTAATCATTAGAGTTCCCACTTTTATGTAAGGGGATAATATGGGAGATTTTCCAAATATCTGGGATGGTTCCTTCTTGGATTGTCCTATTTATAAGTATAGATATGGGGTAGGCAATTACTTTGGCTGCTTTTTGGAGATATTGGGAAGGAAGTTGGTCAGCAGATGGAGTACATGGCTTGAGTTTATGAATAAATTTATAGATGAGAGAAGTAGAGATGGGTTGTAGTTTGAAGTTAGAGTAAGAGTGTGGTAAGTCGATGGGAATGCTGGAGTTTTCAGAGATAAGTTGACTAGCTAGAGATTGTATAGTCTCAGTAAAGAAAGAGTTAAAGGTATTGGCAGTTTGATGGGGAGTATTTGGATCTGCATCAAGTGGGGTGGGTGTTCAGGAGTTACCTTGGGAAAGGAGCTTATTTATGCAAGACCAGAACTTTTGAGGATTATTTTGATGAGTTTGTTGAAGTTTACAGTAGTACTTTTTTTTTGTCTGTAAGTATTGCCTTTTTTGTACTATTTCTAAGCTGCCTAAAATGGAGATGATCAGAGCTATTTCTATTAGATCTCCATTTGGCCCAGACTTTGTTCCTAAGTAGAATTTGATTTCTAGTTTCATTCGAGAGCCATGGGGCTGGATTGGACTTCATTCTGATAGAACGTTTAGGAGCATGCTTATCAAGAATAGATAAGAAAGTATTGTTAAAATACTTTACAGCCTCTTCAAGTGGAAGGGATTTTAAAGGGTTCCAGTTGCATGCTCTGAGCTCAGTTTGAAATAATTCTGTGTTGAAGTGTTTGGTAGAGTGTGCTATCCTAAAGGTGGGGGGGAGGGGTTCGGAAAGTCTTTCTTTTCTCTTGTGATGTAGGTCAAAGAATAATCACTTACATCATCTGGCTGGGTTCCTACTTTGTAAGTTTGTTTTACTTTGTTTATGAGTATCCAGTCTAAGGTACTCTCTTTTTATTAGGTTTGTTAATTCTTGTTGTAGAGGTTATGGTTTGGTTAAAGTCATGGACGTTGATATGAGAGGTAGGATTTTCAGCACTAACACTTTTCCAATCAATGTTAAAGTCACCTAGTATTATAGTTTCTTGTGGGTAAGTAGAAGACACCCAGCTAAGAAAAGCCTCTAATGTAGTTATATTATTGCCAGGTGGTATGTAAATACAGATAATGTATAAAGATTTGTTAGCGTTGATTTGGAGCTTAGTTATGAGGACTTCTGCGTTGCTATCCTGGGTTGGATAGGATGGTAGGGTAGAGATGTCAAGTCCATTTTTAAATAGAATTGCTACTCCACCACCTTTATGTTTTGTTCAGACTAGTCTCACTATATTATAGCTTTGGGGAATAATTTCATTGTCTTTCGTTTCTGGTTTTAAACAAGTCTCAGTGAGGCAGAGGATATCAAAGGAGTGAATATCTAGGAGGGCATGAAGGTGAGGTACTTTGTTATTGATGCTTTGGATATTCAGATGCCCTATTAGGAGAGAGCTATTGAGTTTAGGGTGAGTTGTTTGGATTGTAGGGTTGGTAGGGCCAGGGTTGGGGTGGATGTTGCCATCTTTTAAGGAGGGATTATTTAGTTTTGTTACTGAATTGTTTCTAAGGTAAGTTTGAATTTTCAATTTTTTTTCTGAAGGTAGGTTATGTTTAATGTGGGAGAGTCTGTGGTATTTAGGTAGTAGGTAACTAGGAGTGGAAGTTATGTTAGAATGTCTATTTAGGGATATTTGTGTGTAAATTGAAGTTTGTTTGTGGGAATGGTTCAGCTGGAAATAGTGCAGTTTTTCAAAGGAGGTAAGAAGGTAGGCTGAGAAGAGGGTAGTTAAGTGTATAACTGTAAGTGTTAGCTTGGCTAGATTAGGGAGAGGCATCTTTGAGGAGATAATAAAATAAGAACTTGAGTGTAGGGATAAAAGGAGGGAGTAAAATGTGGAGGAGAGGAAGATAAGAGGATACAAGAAGAGAAGAGAGGGGGCACTAAGATATAGGAGTAAAAAGTAGGAGGATATGGTAGAGGTAACCTAAGGAGTGGCTTATTGTGAGTGATTGTTAGAGGGTAGGGGTGTGGCTAAAGTATATGGGGTAGGGTGAAGTATGGGATTGGTTGGAAGAGAGAGAGGGTGTGGTTAGGGAAGTATAAGTGTAGGACCCCTGTGGGTGGGTGGGAATTGGGGGTAGGGTAGGGTTGCGGAGTGAGCCCGTAGGGCGAACGGAGCGGGTTACAGCTGAGAGAGGCTGAGAAGCAATCAGTTATGGAGAGAGACTGAGTTCTACAGGCATATAAAAGGTAAGAGGCATAAGCTGTTACTAAGTAGCAGAGAAAAAAGGAGGACAAAGGTATAGCTGTGCTGGGGGGATAATTATGTAAGATAGTTATACAACAGAGAGAGAGATTTTTTATAGGAAGTGCCAAAGGCAGGAAAGGAAGTTTATACAGAGGGATAATAGAAGGGGCCAGTAGCAAAATAGTGGTGATAGTCAAAGGTGTCTTATTTAGAAAAATGTCCAGACTTACCTGGGATAATTCCCATTGTAAAGCACTCATGGGGTGGGGGGTAAGTACATAAATAGAGAGTACAAGCACTGATATCAGAGTCTAGCTGGTCTACAAAGCTAGTTGGTTTCTACAACCAGTCAGAGATGGTATTCCAAAGCCTAAGATCTGCTGCCCTCTAGTGGATAATGTAGGGAAAACACAAATTCCACTAGGATAGTAGGTGGAGGGGGGATAAGTTAATAAAGAGATGGTAGGAGGGGTAGGTCCATGGGTGTGCTGGCCCTTACAAAATAGTTTAAAATTTAATGCAGTCACTAGTAATTTAAAGTTATCGCACTCACAAGGTTAAAGTTAAATCATACATAAACTGTAGGATAACACCTACACTGTGAGGCTGAATGTAGGGGGTCCAGGTAGATCCTGAGGGGCTACTAGGATTAAGTTTCCCTACTATTCAGTAGGATATCATTAGCCTTACAGGGTTTCAAATAGAGGGACCGGCTGTGTCTCCACACAGGACTTAGAAGCTGAAAAATGAGACAGAAAGAAATATTAAATAATTGTTAGATAACTAGGTTATGTTCTATGCAGGAATGGAATGAAAAAGTGTAGAGGAGGAGTGCTAGTCAGAAGTTGACTGGAGTGTAAGGATGCAGTGAGGTATTAGCACAGAGTGTAACATACAGTAAGGTAATTAGCACAAGTATTCAGCTTATATAATCAAATACATTACTTTTGTATGGCTCAGAAAAACAATGCATATATATCTAGTACAGAAGACAATGTGTAGTTACAAACTATGAAACAGCATTAACTAATGAGGCTAAAGACTAACTAATTAGTTTAACCTATTAAAGAAAGTAAAATAAACCAAGTCATAGCACAGTAATACAGCCCATGCAGTCATATCATAAACGGATGTCCATTATAGCAATCCATATTACCAACAGCACAAATAGCCCATTGAATAATTCTCAAATAGCACTTGGGTAAAGCGAGTGTAAGGCTCAGGACCTGATCCCAAGATTAAGAAATATATGAATAGCACAATCCACTTAATGGAACAACACTCGATCAGGTTGGATGTCGGCAATAAAGGCTGTACGCAGCTTCCCTTAAAAACAGTTTAATGAGTACAAGATGTCATTAAAATTCAAAGATATAAAAAACCACTTCAAACAATGTTAAGCGCTTTCATCCGCCATCCGGCAGACTTCATCAGAACAATTTACTTTGGCTGCTACTCCCTTTTTAACTCAAAATCGGCGCCAAAATTTCATGACAAATCATTGGCTAGTAAGATTTAAAGATACAGACACTTACAAACAATATAATGGCTACTATCCTATACTTTGTATTGGTTGTTAAAACCTAATATTGTAAAAGGAACTTTATGTTATCCCAGGAAGTTAATAACTCTATAAAAATAGAGTATATTATACAATAAATGGCTAGAAATTATACATATATTAACGAATGGATAAATATACAATGTCATGTTCATATCCATAGATATTCACTTCTAATTCCATGTGCATTATGCATATTATGTACCTAATTCTCACTATACTATATATCACCTAATACAATATAATAGTCCATATGATTCTGATTCATAGTGCATATACTTATACATACATAGTAATAATAAATAAATAAATAAATAAATATAATATAATAAATAAATAAATAAATAAATAATTAAAATTCTATTATTATATACATAAAAAATTATTTATTATTATTATTACTTAAAAACTCATAGGGTTTAGATTTAATAAAATTTAATAAAATTCATTGTCCCCAAATGTGACATATGGTAAGAATAGGTGCTAAGCTAGTACAAAACCACTTATGGATATAATACTGGTTATTATCTCATTAATAAAAAAGGCTTTATGCTAACATAATCATTGAGGCCAGGTTTCGTTGTGGCATCAGTAAGAATTTGCCAATTGCTCTCTCTACATGCAAGTCTGGTTTTCCAGTCCCCTCCCCATGGGTTAATATACTCTTTGTCTATAATTGTAAAATAAAACAGATGGTGTTCTCCTGCTTCACTGATGTGTTTATATAGTGCATTATTCGTATCTTTGCATTTAATCTTATAATAATGTTCGTAAATTCGTTGTCTCAGTTGTCTTTCAGTTTTTCCTATATAGAATGCAGGGCATTCTATACACTTTGCTAAATAAACCACCTGTTTTGTGTAACAATTTCCATTCAAGCTGTTAATCTTTGTCCCATTCATGTTTTCCAGTTTGATATAAGACTGGGTGTTAATATAATGACACTGCTTACATCTCCCACATTAGAATTTTAATTATTTATTTATTTATTTATTTATTATATTATATTTATTTATTTATTTATTTATTATTACTATGTATGTATAAGTATATGCACTATGAATCAGAATCATATGGACTATTATATTGTATTAGGTGATATATAGTATAGTGAGAATTAGGTACATAATATGCATAATGCACATGGAATTAGAAGTGAATATCTATGGATATGAACATGACATTGTATATTTATCCATTCGTTAATATATGTATAATTTCTAGCCATTTATTGTATAATATACTCTATTTTTATAGAGTTATTAACTTCCTGGGATAACATAAAGTTCCTTTTACAATATTAGGTTTTAACAACCAATACAAAGTATAGGATAGTAGCCAGTATATTGTTTGTAAGTGTCTGTATCTTTAAATCTTACTAGCCAATGATTTGTCATGAAATTTTGGCGCCGATTTTGAGTTAAAAAGGGAGTAGCAGCCAAAGTAAATTGTTCTGATGAAGTCTGCCGGATGGCGGATGAAAGCGCTTAACATTGTTTGAAGTGGTTTTTTATATCTTTGAATTTTAATGACATCTTGTACTCATTAAACTGTTTTTAAGGGAAGCTGCGTACAGCCTTTATTGCCGACATCCAACCTGATCGAGTGCTGATCCCAAGATTAAAATAGGCTAAAGCAAAAATTATGCAGTGCTATGGTAAGGGTGTTCTTTTATGCTGCGAGAAGCTCACAAAGACTGTAATAGTCAAAATATTATAGCCAAAAAAGTGGGATAAGGCTGGTTTACACCTCCACAGTAGTAAAAAGAAAGTAAAAGTAGTGTGATTAGCTTGTCCAGGCTACAGGATCAATAAATTAATTAAGTAGCAATCCTGAATGCCAGTTAGGGAAGCCACAGGGGAGAAATTAAACCCTTTAACAAAATTAACATAACCCAGCTATCCCAATGCCACAGCATAAGCAGGCTATCCAGAAACTAAAAAGAGAAATAAAATCACTGCCAACAAAGGGGTGTTGCAACTATGCAAAATCTGTCCCTTAGTTCTGGGCTTTGTCTCACTGTTACATTTAGCTTTGGCAAGAATTTGGCAGCTAAGAATTTGAGAGTTATACTTCTATCTCACCTCAATCCTCCTCATTTCTTATTTACACACTTTCTCTTCCAACCTCTACTTGCTTTCATTTTTCATCTCTGTTCCATAATTCCATTTCCAACCTTTAATCTGGCGAAACATAGATAAACACAAAACACACACTCAAAATGGACTTCTAAATTATTTATCTTTTACTGGCCATACTGTGCACAATCGGTTGCAACCAGGGTTGGCCTTAGGTCAAGTGGTGCCCTAAGCAAAAGGGCTCCACAGTACCCCCCCCACATCACCTGGTGCCCCCACCCTTTACTGGAAAAGCACCCCTGCTAGAGTGGTGCCCCAGGTGGCTGCCTAGTTGGCCTATGCCTTAGGCAGGATATGATTGCAACGAGTACTGCCTATGTCAATGCACAACCAATGAGAAATAGCACTGCTCACTTTTAGCAACAATGTCCAATCATTGTCATTTACTATATTGTCTTCAAAAGCTATCAGCCATGCAAAGGAGCTGAGCGCTATTGCACATCATTTGACAGATATGGCATGGAGTAAAGCATGTGCCTTTAGTCTCATTGCATTCATGTCTTGGCATGTCCTTGAAGAGATTTGCAAAGTATCATTGTACACAGTGGAGGGTTTGATTCCCCTGCATGTTGTGTGTCTTTTTAGGAATTTTCTGCTTTCATTCTGTAAATGTATCTGATACATGTTGCCTTAACAGTTTCAATGAGAGTGCTTCTGTGATTCACCTTGTTATCGCCCGGAGGAGAGAGAATGTCCCTGAACAAATACATTGATTCAAATCCCTAATCGTCTTCCTTTTTTCTGCTTTCAGTCTGTAATTGTGTACAATCATCTGATATATGCTTTTCTGACATTTTCAGTGTGAGTGCTTCTGTAGCTCGCCTCCTTACTGCACTGTCTCGGAGAATATCCCTCAACAGGGTCATGGGCTGAAATTCCTTGTAGCCTGCCTGCCTGCTTTCAATCTGTAAATATGTAGCAATGACTTTACTATGTGTTTTCCTGATATCTTCAGTATGAGTGCTTTTGCGTCCCATGTTAATATTACATTGCCTGGGAAAATATCACTCAACAAAGCTGAATAGTAGAAAGAAACTCTACCAGGTTGCAAAGCAAAGATAGAAAGATAATGAATACAGTCAGGCACCCTTAATAAATGCTGCCAGCAACAACTTGCTCACCGTCCTTTGAATCCTCTGTTTTTTCTGACTTTCAGTCTGTAAATATTTATTTTATTTATTTATTTACTGAAATTTGTTGACCGGGAAAGTCCGCTGGGTCAGAAACCCATTTTCAGTGAAGGCCCGGGGAGAAAAGTTCCACAGCATACAAAGACAATGTTTATATAATAAACAATACATAAACAATAAACAATGTTGACAAACGTTTTAACATAAGTTTAATAAATATTGCACATTTAAGAGGCAAACATAGTATAATTAGACATTCCATTAGGGTTTACATTAGTATTGCATTAGGAGTCATTAAATACAAATAGAGAACAAAGTGTTACACCTGTAGGAACAGTATGGACATTATTTTTTTTATCTTGCACCATCCTAATATTTAGTTAAAGGGCTATGTTTAGGCTGGTTTGTTTGTGTGGCAGGCACAGGATGGATTATCTAGGTAATGAGATTTTAAAGCTGTCTTAAAGGTTTTTGTATGGTCAATTTGGGTAATATGAGATGGTAGGTTGTTCCATAATTTAGCAATGCTATGGGAGTATAGACATCGTCCTGCTCTTTTGTTGGGTTTTGTTATGGTTAGCAGGTGCTTGCAGGAAGATCTTTGTGTTCTGGTAGGAATATATCTATGTAGAAGTGAGCTGAGTGCTGGGCAGTCTTTGGGATTATAGATTAGCTTGTGGGCTACAGTTAGTTGGGTATATTGGAGGTGGTGGGAAAAGTCTAGCCAATTCAGGTTAGTGATAGCTTGGCAGTGGTGAGAACGGTAAGATGTTACAAAGGCAAATTTGGCTATTTTATAATAGCAAGATTGTAATTTATTACTAAGGGTTGAGTGAAGGTTGGTAAAGATGGCACTACCATGTAGAAGGGAGGGGATGAGTAATGTGATGGCAAGGTTTGTTTTGGTGTGGTTATCCAGGTAAAGTTTGTGGTGATATAGTTTGCCTAATTTAAAGTGTGTTTTCTTTATAGCACTGAGGATATGTGGTTCACAACTGAGTTTGTTCTCTATTGTTATTCCTAGCCGTTTGGCTGTTTTCACTGTTTCAATTTCTGTACCATCTTTAGCATAGATTTTGAAGTCAATGTCAGGTGTTTTTGTGGAGAAAAGTAAAAGTTTATTTTTTTGGGGGGGTTTAACATTAATTGTGCATTGATAAGCCATGTTTCAACAGAAGTAAACTTTTTTTGTGTAATTGCTAGAAGATTTTTGGGATGTGAGAGTTTTGTGAAGATTGTTAATAAAGGTATTAAACAGTAGTGGTCCTAGAATGGATCCTTGTGGGACCCCTATGTTGTTAATTTGGTAATCAGATTGTGCATTATGCCACCTTACTGATTGTTCCCTATTTTGTAGGTACGAGGTAAACCAATTAAGGGATTCAAGGGAGCATCCTAAGTTAGATAGCTGAAATAGCAGCTTAGTATGTGACACAGTGTTGAAAGCCTTAGATAGGTCCAGTAGGATTACTGAGATAGGATGACCAATATCTATGGCTTTGTTAATAGTGTCAGGAAAAAGAGAGTAGGGCAGTGATAATGCTGTACCCTGGACAGAAACCATGTTGTGCAGGGGACAGAAGAGCATTTTCAGATAGGTGTTTCAATAGTTGTATGCAAACACATTTTTCTAGTATTTTGGCTAGAGGAGAGAGTATAGAGATAGGGTGATAGTTGGAGAGGTCATGGGAGCTTCCGCCTTTATGTAGTGGAGTAATGACGGATAGGAGTCTGGGATGGACGGATTTATAAGAATGGTAACTGGATATGCAATTGCTCTAGCTGCTCATTGCAGATATTCTGGGGGAAGGTTACCTGCGGAAGAGCTTCAAGATCACGGAGGTTGGTCAGGTTGGACTGTAAAGTAGTAGGCTGAAGGAGTATTAGTGTCACTGGTGTTGGGGGGGTGTTTTGGGGAAGTACTGGGTAAGTAGTATTTAGGTGGTTTGAGTTTGTGTCAGGTGGGAGTGTTTGAGAAGGTTTTGAATGGTGAAGATGAAGTGGGTGTTAAAGAAATGAGAAATTTGTTGTGGAGTCTTTTTAGGTGCTGGGGATGGATTTTGTAACATATATGTAACAGTCACCTGATATGTGTTTTCCTGACACATTTAGTTACCTCCTGTAGTGGCTCACCTTGTTAGGGAAGCACAGGGTATAATGTGACTGGACAGTCTTGATGAGTCAAATCCTCACCAGGTAAGTATTTTCTTGCTTTTTATCATATTCACATTATACTACAGGTGCACTGATCAAACTATGATGTTGTCAGTACTAGTGTAACTCTGTACCTCATATTACAGTACTGTATCCCACCTATTATGTCTGCATTTCACATATTCCAAGTTCAACTATGTAACACTGATACATGTGATTATGACATACCACACTTCCTCATCTGCTACCCTGCTATGAATGCTACAGTCTACAAATGGACATCCCAGATGTACCTCCTTCCATAGCACATTTCTCTACATGTCTATTGCCTTCAGTTACAGGAATGCATCAGCAATGTAACTTTACTGTTTGCGTACACAGCCTGACTTTGAGTAACATGCACACTTGTACGTGGCTGATATTTACAGCAGCTGTTTATACTTTACTCTAGTCATGGAGTGGCCTAACACAATCTTGTTGTGGGTCACTAGTGCAGCCATGCTGGAAAGTTCAGCATCACACACTTTGGCCTGGCCACATGCATTGTTAATAAGCCTCGGGGCTTGTTGTGTATACACTGTGAAAAGTGTTGATTGATTAAGTGATGATGATTCTACACAAGAGAATCTCCTGAGTTCTAAATGGGAACCGAAGCACAAAGTACAGACCGCAGACAGAACAGAGTGAATAATGCAAGGCTAATCCAGCACATTGAGGACTCTGTCGATAAACTGGTGAAAAGCGACCGCATTATGAATAGACTAACTAAACGTAAACATGACCATGGCAGTAACTTTAAAAGTAATTTGTCAAACCAGTGAACTGTACTTCTATTTAAGATGATTATTTCAGCCTGCAAACCTGCCCAAAGCCAATTAAAAGCAACCATGAAATGCGTTGCATGTGCGCTGCAGCGTCCAGCTTGTGTCGATGTCATTGGTACTTTTTTGTGTTGCTATGATGACTGCCCTCTCCCATCTTAATCCTGTCAAAGAAGTTATAAATGGATGGTTAGTCTTCCCCCTTCCCCAGTGATCAGATTAAGATGTGTGGTCAGGGCTTTTCCACCTGTCGCAGTAGCATAGTACAAGGAATAAAATGCTAATTACAGGTAATTCTCAGGTTTTAGCACCTCCATATGTGTAACAGTATTTTTAGAATTTGTGGCAATGGATGACTTTCCTTGAGGGCAGAATGCCTTGCAAAAAAAAAAAATAATAAATATATATATATAGATATGTATAGCTATAGATATAGATATATAGATATGTACAATAATTCATATTTTTAAACAGTGTTTTGCCCCCACCCAACATCTATTCCATATTTTTGCAATAGCTACTTAAGAATTCTTATTTGTTGGAGTGTCTGTTTGCTGTCCTATCCCAAACTACTTTTTTAAGATCTCCAAACTCAAATCACAGGATTTGGGCAGATAGATAATTGCAAAATTGATTCTAGTAGGTCATATAGCTTCAATAAGTATAGAGTAGAGGAGATGTGGTTCCCCATGTGCATTACAGTACCCTCTCACCTCAGTCCTTAGATACACCATCCAACCCCCACCAAAATCCCACCTTTATAGAGATTGCCGAAAACTCCCTAATTTTAATGTAGTCCAATTCAACTCTATTATATCCACCATTGACTGGTCCATCCTTAAACAAATCCCTTTCAATGATGCAGTTACTAGGTTCAATAGCATCTTCCTGAATACCCTGAACTCCCTTGCTCCCTCTAGGAAGGTTAGAATAAAACCCATTTATGCTCCCTGGCTCTCAAACGAAGCTATGTCCCTTAGATTCATAGGTTCATAGGTTGGTACTAGGCTATTAGCCCTAAGGCCTATGCAAGCCTAACCATAACAATTCCCTGGAAATTGTTTCCCACAATATTTACTTCTCTGGGCCCCTGTCTAGCAGGGTGACTGAACTGATCCCTGGGGTGAATTTCTTATCTCCCATCCAATCATCAAGATTCCTTTTGAAGAGGGCTAATGAGGTGCTCTGCTTGACATGTATGGGCAGTCTATTCCAGAGTCTGGGGAGTCTCTGGGTCAGGAACCTATCCCTCCAGCATGCTTTGTTCAATATGATGATAAGGTTTAGATCCCTAGAGCATGTGGCTCTGAGGGATTGGGATTTCTTTAAGTGGAGCATTTCCAACAGCTCAGGGTTTGACATGGCCTTGTATGTTAAGAAGAGATTGCCTCTGAGTAAACGATATGCCAGCTACAGCTGGAGTTTTTTTAGACGGTCAGCATATGGTATCTGCTTTAGGCCTGTGATTCTTTTAGTGAGGTATTTCTGTGGCCTTTCCAGCTGTTTCAGATGTCTTGTGAGGTACATACCAAATAGGGCATTATACTCTATAATGGGTCTAATGAGGGATGAGTACAGTGGGATAATGACCTCCTTTTTTCTGGATGAAAAGCCCTTACTGATGAGGTGTGCCACGTAGAAGGATTTCTTGACTGTTGTGGTGATGTGGATATCGAAAGTGAGACCACCGTCCACTTGTGTCCCTAAGTCTCTCATCACACTTTTGATGTTTAGTGTCCTGCCACCTATGTGGTAGTTCATGGGTACATGTTTTTTTCCAAAGGGGATGACTATACATTTCTTGGCATTAAGCTTGAGCCCATGGCTCTGGCACCACGCATCTGTTTCTGTAAGGCCCTTTTGTATAATATCCACATCATTTGGGGATTCTATAATGGCTCCCAGTTTGCAGTCATCTGCAAACTCTGTTAGCCAGAGTCCCTTAATGTTGGCCTGTACTTCAGAGAAGTAGATGCCAAACAAGAGTGGTCTCAGGACTGAACCCTGAGGTACTCCACTTGTCACTTGTTTGGAGCTGGATTTGGAGTTGGCTACTTTTACAGTCTGGGTTCTGTCAGTAAGCCAGTTAGCAACCCATCGAGTGATGTAGGGATTTATGCCCAGCTTAGTAAGTGTATCTATGATTCAAGAGTGGGGGATGGTGTCAAAGGCCCTGGTGAGGTCCAGATAGGCTGTGTGGACCTCCTTACCCTCGTCCACAGCTCTGGAGACCGATTCAAAGAAGTCAATCAGATGCAGGAGACAAGATCGGCCCTTCACAAACCCAAACTGGGTGGGGTCCAGTGTCTGGAGGTTGCCAATGTCTTTGTTTACAAGTTCCATGATAATGTGTTCCATGCAGCTTGCAGATCAGGCTTGTCCGACTGATGGGACAGTAGTTCCCGGGATCCAAGGTGGATCCTCCCTTGTGGAGTGGGATAACTGTAGCTGTGCGCCACTCAGTGGGCACAAAGCCTGAGGTGAGGCTATGATTAAACATGACACTTAGGTGGGGTGCCAGTTCATTTTGTAGTTCATGTCGTACATAGCCTGGGATGTCATCTGGTCCCATGGATGCTGTATTCTTAGCTTTGGAGAGTGCTGTTTCTACCTGTATGGCTGTGATTATCGGAATTTGGCAATCTTTTTGTATTGAGATGGGCCCTTTAGTGGGTGAGAGGGGAGTGAAGTTGCCACTAAATCGATCTGCCAGGATATTGGCAATATCCTTGGGATCAGTATATTTAATGCCATTCTGTTGTAGATCTGAGCATTGCCAGTTAGATTCTTGACATAACTAAAGAATGCTTTGTGGTTGTCTTTGGAATCTTTGGCAATTTTATTTTCGCAACTAGCTTTTGACGTTTTTATGAGGGATCTCAGCTTCTTACTGAGGCTGGTGAGGGAGTTTTTTGCATCCTGGGATTTTCCTCTTTTCTGCAACAGTTTCTTCCTTCTGTTGTATAGTTTGTTTATAGCAGGGGACCACCAGATTGGCTTCCTATTTTTGGAGAAGAGCATCTTGGTTGTATTTGGATGGCACGATTCATGCACGAGTGGATGTGCTCATACCAGTGCCTTAGTGTAGGATTCTGCCGTCAAACTTCCAGGTCCTGTCTGCATGGGTTTTGTGAAGTTTGTCACTTCTGACTTCAGTAGCATGAAGTTGGCTTTGGAGAAGTTTTTTAAGGAGGTTTCCTTACTGGGGGGTGGGATGTGGATGTCAAGGGTGATTTGCTTATGGTCAGACCTGACCAATGAGGGGGTGACCACTGGTGTGGAGCATCTATCTCCCATGTTGATAATGACCAGGTCTAGGATATTGGAGACCCTGGTGGGACAATGGATTAGTTGATCCAGGGCATTGGAATTTATGAATTCCAAGAACAATTGGGAAAAGGAGTTGGTACCCAAGTAGTTTTCCAAATTAATGGCAGGGTAGTTGAAATCATCTAGTATTAGGGTGTTTGGTTGTATCTTAATATTTTCCAGTATATTTAGGAAGGTGTAGTGAGAATCTTGGGGTATGGTGGGGGATCTGTAGCAAGCTACAATTTGGATTGCAGTCTTACCTAGTGTTAGTTGCACCTGGAGAATTTCAGATGCATTGTGTTGGGCAACTAGCCTGGAGGTGTGAATATCCTTGGTGAATATGGACACTCCTCCACCTTTAGTGTTTCAGTCTTGGTTTTGTGGCCGAAAAGTGTGGTAAGAATTGTAGCCTGGTATTGCAGGGGTGCTCTCTGGAGCCTTGAACCAGGTCTCAGTCACTGCACAGATATCAATGTTCTTCATTTTTAGGAGTGCCTCGAGAGAGTGCATTTTGAGGTTTAGACTTGTAGCATTGAGTAGCATTACCTTCAGATTTTGCATGCTTGTAACTGTTACGGTGGTGGTTTTATCCTTTGAACCTTGCCTAAAAAAGGCACTATAGGGGTGGCAAGAGCTTTAGCCAGTAACCTGAATGCCAGGGGTGACAGGTGCAGACCATCTTTGGCAAAGCATCGTGGTTTGTCGATCATGTCTTCCCAGGCAGACAAATACTGGATCCCCTTTGAATGACACCAGAAGCTTAACCAATTGTTGGAGTCAATCATTTTGTCCTTATACTGTGGTATCATTCTGGGTGAAGGCAGGATGCTACTCAGGTCTAGGGTCATACCTGCCTGGGTCACATGATCCAAGAGCTCTTCCATGTCTCTTTTCATGTAGTCCAGGGAGGTACGTCTCAAATCATTTACTCCAGAATGGACAATGACAGAGTCGTATTTGTACTTGTTGTGGAGTGACTTGAGTGCATGCGTTATGTGGCGGATCCTGGCACCCGACAGGCAGCTGACTGTAATTTTCTCCTTGTTCAGCCTGGTGAGTGGGACATCAGCGTGCCTGACTATAGAGTCACCTATGACTAAAGTGTTGGGTACATTGTCTTGCCTTAGGGGCTGTTGTTGGGTGGCACACTGGTGTTGTGAGCTATGTGTCACTTTGGTTGTGACTGGTGTTTGTTTGCATTTCAGCTTCGGAGGTCCTTGTTGCTTGGGAAGGTTAATGTTAAGGGCCTCCACATATGTGGGTTTAGTGTTGCTATGTGTGGGAGTTGATGGTGTGGGTTTTGAAGGGCTATGAGTTGGTAGAGGTGTAATGCAGGTGTTAGCCTTCTCCTCTTGACTGTCTAGCACAGTCTTGACCGGAGAGAGCTTTGCTTCCAGTTTGGCTATGTAAGTGCATCTCTCGCAGGTTGTAGTGTTGGGTGGTAAGAGGAGAGGATTGTCTGTGTACATGAGGCAGTTGCCGCATTGCCCCAGTATGCCCAGATTCACCAGTTCGACAGGAGAAACCACCGGAAGCTGACCCTAGGACATGCCTGTTTAGGTGCTTTTTTGTAAAAAAGAGATAGAGCTTGGAAAGCATGGATCCAAACAAAGGAATTACCTCTGTTACATACTTATACACAACAAGCCTGGATTAAACAAAGGAATTACCTCTGCTACATAATTATACACACCAAGCCTGGATCAAACTAAGGAATTACCTCTGCTACATAATTATACACACAAAGCCTGGATCAAACAAAGGAATTACCTCTGTTACATAATTATACACACCAAGCCTGGATCAAAACAAAGGAATTACCTCTGTTACATAATTATACACACCAAGCCTGGATCAAACAAAGGAATTACCTCTGTTACATAATTATACACACCAAGCCTGGATCAAAACAAAGGAATTACCTCTGTTACATAATTATACATAACAAGCCTGGATTAAACAAAGGAATTACCTCTATTACATAATTATAGACACCAAGCCTGGATCAAACAAAGGAATTACCTCTGCTACATAATTATACACACCAAGCCTGGATCAAACAAAGGAATTACCTCTGTTACATAATTATACACACCAAGCCTGGATCAAAACAAAGGAATTACCTCTGTTGCATAATTATACACACCAAGCCTGGATCAAACAAAGGAATTACCTCTGTTTCATAACTATACATACCAAGCCTGGATCAAACAAAAGAATTACCTCTGTTACATAATTATACACACCAAGCCTGGATCAAACAAAGGAATTACCTCTGTTACATAATTATATACACCAAGCCTGGATCAAACAAAGGAATCACCTCTGTTACATAATTATACACACCAAGCCTGGATCAAACAAAGGAATTACCTCCACTATATAATTATACACACCAAGCCTGGATCAAACAAAGGAATTACCTCTGTTACATAATTATACACACCAAGCCTGGATCAAACAAAGGAATTACATCTGGTACATAATTATACATACCAAGCCTGGATCAAACAAAGGAATTACCTCTGTTACATAATTATACACACCAAGCCTGGATCAAACAAAGGAATTACCTCTGTTACATAATTATACACACCAAGCCTGGAACAAACAAAGGAATTACCGCTGTTACATAATTATACACACCAAGCCTGGATCAAACAAAGGAATTACCTCTGTTATATAATTATACACACCAAGCCTGGAACAAACAAAGGAATTACCTCTGCTACATAATTATACACACCAAGCCTGGATCCAAACAAAGGAATTACCTCTGTTGCATAATTATACACACCAAGCCTGGATTAAACAAAGGAATTACCTCTGCTACATAATTATACACACCAAGCCTGGATCAAACAAAGGAATTACCTCTGTTACATAATTATAGACACCAAGCCTGGATCAAACAAAGGAATTACCTCTGTTACATAATTATACACACCAAGCCTGGATCAAACAAAGGAATTATCTCTGCTACATAATTATACACACCAAGCCTGGATCCAAACAAAGGAATTACCTCTGTTACATAATTATACACACCAAGCCTGGATCAAACAAAGGAATTACCTCTGCTACATAATTATACACACCAAGCCTGGATTAAACAAAGGAATTACCTCTGCTACATAATTATACACACCAAGCCTGGATCAAACAAAGGAATTACCTCTGTTACATAATTATAGACACCAAGCCTGGAACAAACAAAGGAATTACCTCTGTTACATAATTATATACACCAAGCCTGGATCAAACAAAGGAATTACCTCTGTTACATAATTATACACACCAAGCCTGGATCAAACAAAGGAATTACCTCTGTTACATAATTATACACATTAAGCCTGGATCAAACAAAGGAATTACCTCTGCTACATAATTATACACACCAAGCCTGGAACAAACAAATGAATTACCTCTGTTACATAATTATACATAACAAGCCTGGATTAAACAAAGGAATTACCTCTATTACATAATTATAGACACCAAGCCTGGATCAAACAAAGGAATTACCTCTGCTACATAATTATACACACCAAGCCTGGATCAAACAAAGGAATTACCTCTGTTACATAATTATACACACCAAGCCTGGATCAAAACAAAGGAATTACCTCTGTTGCATAATTATACACACCAAGCCTGGATCAAACAAAGGAATTACCTCTGTTTCATAATTATACATACCAAGCCTGGATCAAACAAAAGAATTACCTCTGTTACATAATTATACACACCAAGCCTGGATCAAACAAAGGAATTACCTCTGTTACATAATTATATACACCAAGCCTGGATCAAACAAAGGAATCACCTCTGTTACATAATTATACACACCAAGCCTGGATCAAACAAAGGAATTACCTCCACTATATAATTATACACACCAAGCCTGGATCAAACAAAGGAATTACCTCTGTTACATAATTATACACACCAAGCCTGGATCAAACAAAGGAATTACCTATGTTACATAATTATACACACCAAGCCTGGATCAAACAAAGGAATTACCTCTGTTTCATAATTATACATACCAAGCCTGGATCAAACAAAGGAATTACCTCTGTTACATAATTATACACACCAAGCCTGGATCAAACAAAGGAATTACCTCTGCTACATAATTATACACACCAAGCCTGGATCAAACAAAGGAATTACATCTGGTACATAATTATACATACCAAGCCTGGATCAAACAAAGGAATTACCTCTGTTACATAATTATACACACCAAGCCTGGATCAAACAAAGGAATTACCTCTGTTACATAATTATACACACCAAGCCTGGAACAAACAAAGGAATTACCGCTGTTACATAATTATACACACCAAGCCTGGATCAAACAAAGGAATTACCTCTGTTATATAATTATACACACCAAGCCTGGAACAAACAAAGGAATTACCTCTGCTACATAATTATACACACCAAGCCTGGATCCAAACAAAGGAATTACCTCTGTTACATAATTATACACACCAAGCCTGGATTAAACAAAGGAATTACCTCTGCTACATAATTATACACACCAAGCCTGGATCAAACAAAGGAATTACCTCTGTTACATAATTATAGACACCAAGCCTGGATCAAACAAAGGAATTACCTCTGTTACATAATTATACACACCAAGCCTGGATCAAACAAAGGAATTATCTCTGCTACATAATTATACACACCAAGCCTGGATCCAAACAAAGGAATTACCTCTGTTACATAATTATACACACCAAGCCTGGATCAAACAAAGGAATTACCTCTGCTACATAATTATACACACCAAGCCTGGATTAAACAAAGGAATTACCTCTGCTACATAATTATACACACCAAGCCTGGATCAAACAAAGGAATTACCTCTGTTACATAATTATAGACACCAAGCCTGGAACAAACAAAGGAATTACCTCTGTTACATAATTATATACACCAAGCCTGGATCAAACAAAGGAATTACCTCTGTTACATAATTATACACACCAAGCCTGGATCAAACAAAGGAATTACCTCTGTTACATAATTATACACATTAAGCCTGGATCAAACAAAGGAATTACCTCTGCTACATAATTATACACACCAAGCCTGGAACAAACAAATGAATTACCTCTGTTACATAATTATACACACCAAGCCTGGATCAAACAAAGGAATTACCTCTGTTACATAATTATAGACACCAAGCCTGGATCAAACAAAGGATTTACGTCTGTTACATAATTATACACACCATGCCTGGATCAAACAAAGGAATTACCTCTGCTACATAATTATACACACCAAGCCTGGATCAAACAAAGGAATTACCTCTGTTACATAATTATACACACCAAGCCTGGATCAAACAAAGGAATTACCTCTGCTACATAATTCTACACACCAAGCCTTGATCAAACAAAGGAATTACCTCTGCTACATAATTATACACACCAAGCCTGGATCAAACAAAGGAATTACCTCTGTTACATAATTATACACACCAAGCCTGGATCAAAACAAAGGAATTACCTCTGGTACATAATTATACACACCAAGCCTGGATCAAACAAAGGAATTACCTCTGCTACATAATTATACACACCAAGCCTGGATCAAACAAAGGAATTACCTCTGTTACATAATTATACACACCAAGCCTGGATCAAAACAAAGGAATTACCTCTGGTACATAATTATACACACCAAGCCTGGATCAAACAAAGGAATTACCTCTGCTACATAATTATACACACCAAGCCTGGATCAAACAAAGGAATTACCTCTGCTGTATAATTATAGACACCTCAGAAATCTTAGAAATAAACAAACCAATAATGACAAAAAGTCCTTTTTTAACTCTGCCCAGTTCAGTAACAAATCCAACCCTTGCAGGTTCTGGTACACTATTAATAAAATTCTCTCTCCAGGCTGCCCCTCACCTCCCTGCCCCTACCAAAATACATCTCCTCTGGAAACTTCTACTCATCTCAATAAAACACTTTATTGTAACTATTCACTCACACCTTCCAACTGTAACACAACGTCTCTGCCTACCCCTCCCAATCCTTCTGACAAACAACTGTTCTCCTTACATCCGGTACCTACTTCCTACATCAGATCTCTTCTTCACAAACTCAGACCCTGCTCTCCCTCCACTGACAATCTACCTCCTACCTTCCTCAAACTTACTGCTGTCTCCATTGCCGTTCCAGTATCTATACTAATCAATAGATCTATTCAGGAATCCACTGTCCCTACCATATGGAAATTCTTTTCACTATTCCCTGCATAAAGGTGGAAACTCAACAAACCCATCTAACTACTGACCTATAGCTATTCCATCTCCCCTCTCTAAGATTCTCAAAAAATGTATCCATTCACAACTACTCAACTGCCTACTCCATCATAACCTCCTTACTCCCACTCAGCATGGTTTCCATCCCAACCACAGCACAACTAGTGTCCTCTTATGCTTTACACATACCATTGCCAAAGCCCTAGACAATAACAAATTCATATCATGTCTCTTCCTTGACCTTTTCAAAGCCTTTGATACAGTCTCCCATCCCCTACTGCTATCTAAACTTGCAGACCTCGGTCTATCTTCTTCCTCCCTTGCCTGGTTCTCCAGTTACTTATCCGGCAGGCAGCAATCTGTTAAATGGCTCTCTTCCACTTCTCTGTTCATACCTGTCCCAATTGGGGTACCACAAGGTTCCATCCTGGGTCCCCTCCTATTTAATGTCTTTACCAATAATCTATATACTTCTTGTAAACAATCCTCCCTCATCCAATATGCAGACAACTCGACTCTCATCTCCATCTCAGACAATATCTCCAATATCCACACTCTTACTCAACAGGCCTTCCTGTCCACTGAACAGTGGTTGTCCAGGAATCTACTCATTCTCAACCCTAAAAAGACCAAACTCTTATTATTTTTCCCCCGATCTCTCTCTCACCTCAAATCCACCTTTACTATCACTTCCTCTAATAACTCTGTTATCCAACCTGAAGCTCACATTAAACTCCTTGGGGTCATCATAGATGAACTCAAATTCAACTTGCACATCCCCCAAAACATAAAAAAGACTCACCAGAAACTTGGTTTATTGTATTGCAACAAAAAATGTCTAACTACAAATGCCAGACTGTCCCTTGCACAAGCTCTTCTCCTCCCCTCCCTTCTATATGCTGCCCCAGTACTCACCAATATCCAAGCTACTACTTTAAACAAACTCCAACAAACTTACCAGAAGATAGCTAGATTTATCACACACTCTCCATACAATACGCATCACTGCCTTGCCCTAAATACTCTCCTCTGGTTAGAATTCCCCCATCTTCTACTGCTGTCACAACTTCAAATGTTACACTTCATTCTTTACAAGCCTTCATCCTGCCCTGCTCTCTTTTCCTTCATCTCTATCTATGCTCCTCTGCGGACTCTCCGTACCTCTAATCAGCAACTACTACAAATCTACCAACCCCAAAAAATAGCTGGCAAACTCCTGTATAAACACTCCATCACCCAAACCTGGAACAAACTCCCAAGAGACATTTGTTCCATCATTCACCCCCCCACTTTAAAGAAGAACTCAAACTTCATCTGCTCAACTCCAAAATATGTCCTTGTCAAGCCCCTACTTAACTTCCCCACAACTGTACTATATAGCTTTTCAATCCCTCCACATACAGCTATGTACTCCATTATTGTGGATACTTATTAAACTCTACAATCAATACTGTTGGACTTAACACTTTTTGTAAAAATGTAAATATATTTTCTAGTTTGTAAAAATATTGATATGTATATATCATGTGTTTGCATTTCTCATTTGTCTCTCTAACGTTCTTATATAACAGATTTTGACCATATTTTTGACTCAGATGTTTGATTCTCTGAGAACTGTTTGTGATTATATGAAGCTTTTCTCCTGGGGTCTCCACTGAAAATGGGTGACAAGTCCAGCTGGACTAACCTGGTTAACAAATGTCAATCAGTCAATCTATCAACCAATAAATATGAATAGTAAACTGCATTGTTTGCATGAGAATAGGGTGATATCTGCAAATGTTAGCATCTTAAACCCCATAGCAAGAAATGTAAAAGGGGGAATCTTATTCTGATTCATTTATATTAAGTAAGGAGATGGTGGGTAGCGAGTGGTATTTCCTCAACTTATGTTTGTTGTCTGTTCCAGTGATGCTTCAGTTTTCCATCTCATATGAAAATGCATTCAAAACAGTAACTTTGCTTTATTTTCCTACACCTTAGCTCAGGTGGCTAAACTAGAACCTGTTAATAAGTTCTATATAGTAGTCATAGCTTTGAGTCCCACAGTCTTCATTTGCACGGTGTGTGATTCTGATGAAGTTACTTAAGAACATAGTGCTCTCAGAACATGCCTTTAAAGGGTTTTGGTGCCTACAGGCTTTTTTGGTTAACAAAATGAATGATACAAGTGCAAAGTCTGCCACAGTGATTCTTTTCATATTGCTGTAATGCTAATATATATTTATATATATATATGGATTCCTATCAGATCGCCAAATGCTCATTTAACCGAAACTCATTTCACCGAGACCAAATAACTGAAAACTCATTTCACCAAAAATAGTATAGGCAGTGTATATGCCCTTTTCCCCACTGTAATGCGACCCTGGAGTTAGAATATATAAGTAGGGGGTGTGGGGGGGCGTAGCCACCCACCTAGCTTACTTTTATACTGTCGAGTTCCTATTAACTAGGTAAGTTGGTAGTTTTTAACAACATTAGGTGGGGGGCTACGCCCCCACACCCCCAACACCCCCCTACTTATATATGCTAACACCAGGGTCACACTACAGTGGGGAAAAAAGCATATACACTGCCTGTACTATTTTTGGTGAAATGAGTTTTCGGCCAAATAAGCTTTCGGTGAAATGAGTTTTCAGTCATTTGGTCTCGGTGAAATAAGTTTCGGTCAAATGAGCATTCGGCACTCTGATAGGAATCCATATATATATATATATATATATATATATATATATATATATATATATATATTTAAAACAAAACTACAAAAATTACCACAAGGCCAAGTTGCCAAGTTGCCACAAACAAATAAGTCCAAAAAAACGATAACATTGGCAAAGCACAGCAGAAAAGCAGGGAGGCATGTACTAAAAAGTCAATCCACTTTCAATAAATAAAGGTCTGATGAAGCAATTTTTAATTGTGAAAGCACTTACCTTTTACTGTTTATTGAAAGTGGATTGACTTTTTAGTACATGCCTCTCTGCTTTTCTGCTGTGCTTTGCCAATTTTATTGTTTTTTTGTATTTATATATATATATATATATATATATATATATATATATATATGTGTGTGTGTGTGTGTGTGTGTGTGTGTGTGTGTAAATAACCAGGGCAGAGCATAATAACACTGTAATAGAGCTTAAATTAACTTTTTTTTTCAAACCCAGCTGTGGCTAACCACTGACACAGAGCAAATGGCCTATAATTCTTACAAGATGGTTTTTAACAACTGCAGTGCTAGCTACCAGTTATATGATGTTATAACATTAACAAAAGTGGTTGGTCGTTAACAACATAAGGAATTCCTTCAAGAACCCAGTATGAACATCTCATGTATGCAAAGCCCTCACCACATTAATTTCATTTGCACGGCTTTATCTCTATACTTACAGCTTGCTTGTCTCATGTATCTTCCATTCTGGTGATTTCTGTCTTTTCTTATTAAAGAAGCTCTCGATCTAAATTTACTCATTATTTCCTGTTTGTCTTATCATACAGAATGATGAAAAATCTAACTGATAATATTTTTTGGTCAAGCTTAGTTACCACATCTAAGCAACACCTGTAAAGCTGTTTACTGCTAACAACAGCAACTATTACTAAGGAACAGAAGAGCACAGTGTACACTATTTCTGTCCGACACCTACCAGTTCTTATTTTGTTCTAACAGAAAGGATAATAACATTTTATTTTGGATGCCAACCCTCCATTTGCCAAAATATTCTCGTATTCTTATGAACTACTGAGATGTAAGATAAAATTGAGTACAGAGAAAGCTTGGAGCTGACACAAGTAGGGATTTCAGCAGTCCTTAAGAAGAGAAAAAGGGATTGTTGCATGAAAAGAAAGGTGAGTTATAAGGAAGGAAATGTTCTAAAAACATGGGCACTGTGGGGAAAATGGTAGGACAGAATATGAATGTTGTAATAATGGCATGGAAAGATCAGGAATGATTCATGTGTTGTCAGAATTTCAATCAGCATAGAAGGCAAGGAATGAGATTCTTAATAAACAAGAGATTTTAAAGGATCAGAAATTCTAAAAAGATGGAAATTTTGTCAAATAAATAAGCTAAAAATGAATAGAAGTTCAGTACTAAGGAAAGCTTGATGAATATGTTTTTGGATACATAGTTGAAATTCGAAGAAAGTAGGGAGATAAGGGATAGTATTACTGATTCTTGGAAAGTAAGGAATTCGTATGAGGGGTACAACAGAAGAGACTGTTGGAGGGGTGGGAGGGAAGATGGCAATCTTTATGGGCATCAGTGCAATAAAAGTACCATGAGATAATTATATGTGCGTAGAATGGGAAGTCAAGTATGGAAAGAAAGCACATGTAATGGTTAATAACATCAAAGCTATAATAATGTAACAAGTAGTTATAATAGGGCTAATGAAGAGGAAGAACTCTAAGAAGGGGCGGAAAATGGGAAGTCAAGTATGGAAAGAAAGCATATGTAATGGTTAATAACATCAAAGTTATAATAATGTAATAAATAGTTATAATAGGGCTATTGAAGAGGAAGAAATGTAAGAAGGGGCGGAGAATGGGAAGTCAAGTATGGAAAGAAAGCATATGTAATGGTTAATAACATCAAAGTTATAATAATGTAATAAGTAGTTATAATAGGGCTATTGAAGAGGAAGAAATGTAAGAAGGGGTGGAGAATGGGAAGTCAAGTATGGAAAGAAAGCATATGTAATGGTTAATAACATCAAAGTTATAATAATGTAATAAGTAGTTATAATAGGGCTATTGAAGAGGAAGAAATGTAAGAAGGGGTGGAGAATGGGAAGTCAAGTATGGAAAGAAAGCATATGTAATGGTTAATAACATCAAAGTTATAATAATGTAATAAGTAGTTATAATAGGGCTATTGAAGAGGAAGAAATGTAAGAAGGGCGGAGAATGGGAAGTCAAGTATGGAAAGAAAGCATATGTAATGGTTAATAACATCAAAGTTATAATAATGTAATAAGTAGTTATAATAGGGCTATTGAAGAGGAAGAAATGTAAGAAGGGGCGGAGAATGGGAAGTCAAGTATGGAAAGAAAGCATATGTAATGGTTAATAACATCAAAGTTATAATAATGTAACAAGTAGTTATAACAGGGCTAATAAAAAGGAAGAACTCTAAGATGGGGCAGAGAATGAGAAGCCAAGTATGGAAAGAAAGCATATGTAATGGTTAATAACATCAAAGTTATAATAATGTAATAAGTAGTTATAATAGGGCTATTGAAGAGGAAGAAATGTAAGAAGGGGCGGAGAATGGGAAGTCAAGTATGGAAAGAAAGCATATGTAATGGTTAATAACATCAAAGTTATAATAATGTAACAAGTAGTTATAATAGGGCTATTGAAGAGGAAGAGCTCTAAGAAGGGTGGCACACGTATGCTAAAGTTGCTTAAAAAAATAATTAAAAAAATTATTTAATGTGTCTTATACATGAGATGCTTTGGAAATGCAGAACCTGAAGGTGGAGGATTTTGTCATCACCACATAAAAGGAGTTGAAAAAAATCTGTATTTCCTATATTTACTTCTGTATATTTATGTAAGGTTGCAGGGTAACTATGTGTATTGTGTACAGTTACTCCTGTATATTTATTTAAGGTTGCTGAGTAACTATGCATATTGTTTTGGAGGTGCTGGTGGCAGAGACTGGATTTTGGAGACAATCTGTTATCTACTCCATATACGAGTCTGCATTTCTTGATGAGGAAAAAAACAATTAGTTAAAAATACTCTCCAGGATTGCGACATGGAAAAGAATGTGATGGCAAGAGTGTTGGGAATGTGAAATCAAACAATGTCTCTTAGTTCTTGTTATGTAAACCCAAATACAAGCAGCAACTTTTGCTGCTGCTGTTCCACCTCTTTGTATAACCAGTTAAACATTTAGCAGTACCTTGTAACATTCCATACTGTATTAGCTCGCAAAACTTCCAGTACTGTAACAAAAAATGGCATAGTAATAATAATAATAATAATAATCATAATAATAATAATAACAATAATAATAATATAATAATAATAACAATAATAACAATAATAATAATATAATAATAATAATAACAGTAACAACAATAATAATAATAATAATAATAATAATAATAATAACAATAATATCCAAGCCACAGTAAACCTTCACAATTATGTTAACAGTACTACAGCCCTGGTATATTTTGGACTGGCATAATGGCACAGCAGGTAGCATGTCTGCATGATAGTACCCTTATTTAACTCTTACCTGGTGTGCTGTCTTTGCTGAGTCTGTGCATCTTCCTGTGGCCTTGTGGATTTTTGCTGTGTGCTTCTGTCAGTTGCCGGTTGTCAAAGATATGGTGTAGATGAACTAATGATCCTCCAGTCTGCCCACATGTATGAACATCATGTGCGCATGAGTGTGAGTATTTTCTGTAATGAATTAGTATCCCCCTTATGGTTAGTTTATTTCCCTTGCTCCTGTTGTGTGCTGGGATAGTTTCTAGTTCCCGACTGTTCAGAGTTCAGTACACAAAACACAGGTGACAGTTGAATGAAAAACACCTTTATGAAACACAAAGCTTTCGGGAAAAAAACACCCTTTCTCAATGATTAACATAAGGTTCAATGAGACATCCATTTAAATACACACCCAAAAGACATCATATGACCTGCATCCAAGATCACATGACAAAACTTTCCAAATAAAAAACATTTTATATACAATAATACATTGCATATAAATATTATAAAAACTCATTGAGGTAAAAAATACAGTAAAAAAACTATATTCATAAAAATATATATATATACATATAGACACATCATTATTTTAATTTAGTATGTTGTATTTTAACTAATATAGGTTTTAATGAAACCGCTGTGTTTAAACCTGGATATATATCAGCTGACAAACGTATAATCCATTCATATTCCTTTATATCCAACAAGTTACTTAGGTCTCCACCTCTAGGTGGTTTACTTACTACATCTATGACCCTAAATTTAAACTTATGGTCTTATAGTTTCTAGTTCCCCCTATTCTATGATCTGTATTAACCAGGTAATTAAAAAAATGAATGAAGGAAGGAATCGACTCCATTTTAGTAATGTCCAGTAACTTCATATATGCCAGCACAGTGTAACACAATTTATGCACATTAACAGGCATGTCCAGCGTTTCAGTGATTGCTCCTTATGGACAAGCAAAGCATGCAGTTGTAGCTGAGCCAAGCACAACTGCCTCCACCATTGCCAGATTGTTCTTCTGGTGACACTGTGCAATCAAAAAAAGAACTGAGAAGTTCATAGTTTAGGCCAAGCATAAGCTTTTTTAAAAGAATGCATGTTTCACATAGCCAGAAAACACCAGTTTACAGCATGTTAATTTTCAGTATAGATTTTACACACCTTCATAGTTATTTTTACAAAGCTAACTTAATTTTAAATGAGTGCAATGATTACTTGAGGCAAAGCTGACATGGTATTAAACATCTTCTCACCCTCCCAAATAATAGTAACAATAATAGAAAATGTCCCATGAGCTTTATCAGCCTAAGGGTTTATGTATCTAGCTTATCTCTTCAAGAATTAGCTTAACATCATGCAGGGCATGACCTGTGAGATGTCCCCTCTCTTCACTGAAGTCTTTAGACACAGAAAACTAAATGTATTTTTTTTTTTTTTTGGGGGGGGGGGCTGGACAATATAAGGTTTTGCACAAATCAGAATTTGATGTACTTTTTCAGACATAAATAAACAAAATATGCAAACAGCAGTCACCAATAAAAACAGATTAAAACCATACATAATGAAACTAAGATAATTTGCTTCCTTGTCCTGGACAAATCTAGAAATCCAAATAGCTTGGAATCTAGTGGTGCCTGACACTCTGACACTGCCATTCTTGGTAAAGTAAGTGCAGCCCCTAGCCTTCCTTGATTTGTCCCTCAACATCAGCTATTTTTCCTCCTTTTAAGTGTTTTGATATTAACATTTCTTATTCCTGTTCATAATTAATGTGTTCTGGAGTGAACTTACTATCCCCAAAATGCTAACTTCTTTTGTTTCTGCTTCTTGAGCATTCGCACAGCCCTTTTTTCTGCCTGTGCAATACTCAATGGCAATAAAACTATGCATGGTAGCAAGCATTACATTTGAAATATCTAAGGTTTGAATTCTATTACTCGGTGCCTTCTGAAGTAGCATATATTAAGAATTATCCATACTGCAGTTTAGACCTTAATTGCCAAATAAGCCCGAATTTCATACTGTAATACAAACTAGTAAATTATTGACAAGTCATCCATTACTCGCATTGCTATTGACATGTTTAAATAACATTCATAACATTCTGCATTTCATTGCTTGTGGACATTAGTAGTGATGACATTTTTATTACACATTTTTAATTTTGTAACTGGCTTGCTCATAATGTTGAAAATATTACCAGAACTGGCATGGAAACAGATAGTGAACCCAAAAATGGGGTTAACTCAACACTGACATGATATTTGGAAAACATGTCAATGCCATCTACCCCACTGATGAGGGGGGCAGAATGTTCCTCTTTTACACAAGTGACTAAAGTGGAGGAATAGATGTAGGATGTAAGAGGATGGGGTAAAAGTAGAAAAGCTCAGATGGACACTGGCCTGCTCTTTTTTCTTAGGACAGAGAAAGATAGGGTATTGCACATTATAACATTTGCCAGAGTTAGGGCTAGAGATATAGCCACTAATAATGAGGATCACATGAGATCATGCACAGAAGAATGTACATTGTTGTTGCATTGATGGGTCGAGCAAATAAAGTCTAGAATTCCACTCTTCATACTATGATGAAATGTACCACATCACCTCTACAGCTGTCATGTTAACTGGTAGGATGAGAGGTGATGTTCATGAATTAGGGGAGATAAGTAAATCCCACCATGGTGTTTTTGCATTCTACAAAGAATTGAATAGGAATAATAAGGATTTTTTTTCATTAAACAGGTAGAACTATTCATAATATGGATACAAAGGAAGATCTTCACAGGAGAAAGTAGCTCTGTCTTAGGAACTCACGAATGAGAGATGGGTAAAGATCACCCCCAAGAAAATATTTTGAAAGCAGAGTGTGATGATGTATTGCCAGCTATGCCAGAAGAAGTAAGGAAGTGGATGTGTAACATAGGCCAGCACAGCTAACTGGAATTTTGTAAAGAATTTTATGTCATTTGTATATCAAATTGATTTGTACAGGTGCTGAGCTGAAAATGTATTTGTAAATTTGCTTGTGTTAAAAATGTACCAACAGTGGGTCTTGACTGTAGTGTAACTGATTAAATGTATATATTTTAACAGAGAATACTGGAAGAGAAGAGGTTAATCTCAGTCCAGATAACTTTGAAAAATAGTAAGAAATTAAATTGCTTAACTTAAGCCATAAAGATCATATCTTACAGTTCTGACTGCAGCCACAGACAAACTGTCTGTGCCAGATAATATCTAATTAGCTCCTGTAGGGAGAGTGGAAGTGTTTTATTGTTTTATGACTTCCAGAAGTTGAAAATGATCTTAGCAGAGCTCTATATATGTGTATTATTGACACAGATGTGTGAGATTCTGGGTATTTTGCTTGGAAAGCGGGTAGCATGGGAACCAGAAGTAAGACGACCAGATTTATGTAATGTTATTCTATAATCTATCATTGAAATAATGCTTTTTAATAATTAGATGAGACTGAAGTATCAGAGCACTCTGTTTTTAGAACCTGCAGTTTCACATTGTTCACTGTCATAAATAATCAAAGGAAAAGCCCACCCAGACTCTGCCACAGCTTGCTGTGAGGGGAAAGGTTAGTTTGGTTTTAGTTTCTTGTACTTTGTATTACTTTATTACCTTCTTCTATTTTGTATACTGTGATTTGTTTTCTTTACACTTTGTTTACTTGTATTCTGCTTTTAATTGCATATTAAAACTAGGAAAGAGACCACAGCCGAGTCTCTTGTGGGTCACACAGAAACTGTCTTTCTAGTTGCCTGCCCCTTATGGGAATTTGACCACATATATCCTTACCTCTCCCCTTTCACTGGCTGTTGTCAGTAAGCAAAAAATTATCATTTTGTGAAATCACTCCCCTTCAACTATTTAAATGTATTGCCTATCCCACTGTATTCCATAGAACCAGAATACAAAAATGCCCACCCTCTTTCAGTCTATTTTGCTCTTTTAAAAGTTGTTGCTCTACACTTAGACAGCTAAAGCTTAAGGCACCCCCTTTTTCATATCTAACTGCTTAGTGTGCAACTGCAGTGCTTAGAATATTAACCCAATTTTTCATCTTACCTTTAAACATCCATTTCAAGACAACCAATTATTGGATAGCCCACATTCTGCCTTTCAGTAGTCATATTGGGATTAGTGCTTGTGTTTTCTCCTGGTAAGAGAAGGCTCACAGGGACATTATTTCCTGGAGACTGCTGATCACCAGAAGGCATAAACACTGCTTCATAGGTACTGCTTGGAATGTGTGCTTATATTCTGCTCCTGGTGAGTTAAAGAGCAGATTGATTCTTGTTTCTGGTGGGGCAGTCAGTGTCTGTGCCTGACCTTCCTGATTGATCTGGTTGCTGTTCAAGGCATCTACCAGGAAAAGGCTGCAACAAACTTACAGTCCTTTGCATCATCTGTGACAAGACTGTGGATCACAAATAGGCTGTGGCCTGCTTCTCATCTTGGGATTAGTGCTAACAGTTTGCTTCTGGTGAGAGAAGAAGTGAAGGAGTATTGTATCCTAACAGAGTGAAGCTGTGCTGAGACCAGCATTAGTAGTAGCCAGGCAGTAGCCATTCATGCGACTCCCCTCTTTTCATCATTCTTGACAAACTAATTCTTTATTTTCAGAAAGTACTGCTTGATTTTTTTTCTAACTTCAGAATATCTGCCTAAATATTTCATCATTAAATTGTCATGGTCTATGTATTAGTTTCCCCTCATGTGTTTGGAAGTACCTTGTAGAGGCACAGACAGCTTGAGTGGCATTTTTCTAGTAAAAGCACAACTGAAATTTCAACCATACCTAGTTGTACACAGGACAACTAGTTTGCAGTGACAAGCACTGTCTTCAGAGTTGCAAACTGGAAACTTCTGGCATTGCTTTATATTCTCATTCCAATTGTCTAATAAATTAAAAAGGATCTGTTGCCATGGATATGAACTTTCCCATTGTCAGTGTTACCAGTTTGGTGGATATCAGCATCCCGAGGCAATATAGAAATTGCCTCATGTTTACTTTCAACCCTTTAATTCTCAAACAAACTGATATGGTATGTGACAAATGTATTTACACAACATCACTGGAGGCAAAGCTCTCACATAAAAGTGCTCCTAATGTCAATAAGGTTTTCAGTAGTACACATGCTGCACCCATCACACACAATTCAAAGCAGGCATATAGACTCACATACGTTGAGCCATGTAAAAATAACCTTTCTGAACCCCAAAGTCTTCCTAGATGAAATACACATAAATACCCTCAGCAGCCCTGAATGTGGTCTTTCATAGCAACCCATATCAACACATACAGCCACACCTCATGGAATCTCTACTTCCAAGTCCATAAGGCAAGCCACCACACAATCCAACATTCTGGTCATTGGAGACTCCATCATGAGACACACTGATGTCCCTCTCACCAGGATTAGTAAGGAGAAAGTCACAGCCAGTTTCTTATCAGGGGCTAGGATCTGCCACATTAAGCATGCACTCAGGTCATTGGACTACAAGTACCAGTATGACTCAATCATAGTCCATGTGAGACTAAATGAGCTGAGATGTACCTCGCAAACTATATGAAGAGAGATGTCATGGAGCTCTTGGAATATGTGTCTCTGCTGGTATGAGCCTAGCATTGAGCAGCATTTTATCTTCTCCAAGGATGCTGCCACAATATGAACAAAAGATGAGCGACGTTAATAATTGGCTAAGTTTCTGGAGTCATTCTAAGGTGGTGCAATATTTGTCAGGTAACAAGCCACGCTGCTTAGCCAGGGATGGTTTGCACCCCTCCCCTCTAGGCTTTTGATTATTTGCTAAAACATTGTCTTCCCCCTATAGTACCTTTTTTAGGCAATGCCAGACTAATAGTACTTCTGACATAGCAAATCAAAACCAAGAAAATATAAAGGCATTACTACTCAGTGCTAAGAGTCTAAACAAAAATATCCACTACCTAGAAGCTGTCTTCACCCTAGAGAGTGCTGACATCTGTGCAGTCACTGAGATATGGTTTAAAGCCATGGAGACCACACCAACAGTGCAAGGTTATACTGCCTTCCACACATTTAGACCAGCTACTACACAGACAGGAATTAAAGGTGGAGGTGTCTTAATTTACATCAAAAATAAATATGTCTCAATGCTGGTCAAACAGAACAATGCACTCGAGCTGCTCCATGTTTAAATCAGCATAGGAAAAATCCAATACCACTTCCTTGCAAGCTATAGGTCCCACTGTATGACCCAGTTAACCCATACCATGTATTTAAACTTACTGTAAACACTCACCATCCAACCCAATACCATATTCATGGGTGATTTTAATTACCCCACTATTAACTGGGAATCCTTTATGACACCAAACATACAGGCACAGAGATTCCTGGATTTTGTAAACACAAACACCCTGGACCAGATTGTCAATACACCAGCCAGGGGTGCAAACATACTGGATGTGATCCTCACTAATATGGGAGAGTGCTGTACACCCCCTACTGCAATGTCTTCCCTGATATGGTCAGACCACAAAATTGTCTCCTTTGAAGTAAAAAATAAAACCTGGACCCCCAGCTAAACCTAGAATATTCAGGAACTACTCCACTGTTAACATCCTGCTATTAAGTGATAACCTGGCAAAATGTCAAGCCCCCATAAACCCTGACAACACTGCTGCATATGCAGAACTGTTCACAGAAACAATGTCAGGCATATTAATAGCTGCATAGAGGCAGCTGTACCCACCAGGAAGAAGTACAGAACAAACTCAAAAAACAAACAACCCTGGTGGACATACAAAACCAATCAGATGTATAACAGGAAGAAGAAAAGCATGGCAAAATTAGGGGGTGCAGCACCCGGTAGGATAACAACACTCTCACCAAACTACACAAACAACTCAGAGGACAAATAACATCTACCAAAGCCACATTTGCTGTAAATGTAGCCTCCCAGGCCAAAGACAACCACAAGGCATTCTTTAGCTATGTCTGCATCCTCAAAGGCAATACACAGATGTGTGCAGAGCTCATTGTAAATGGAACCATTTATACTGAGCCAGAAGATATAGCAAACCTACTGGCCAATAAATTCAGCTCTAACCCTCCCCCTCTCTCCATCTCAACCTTCCCTCAGGAAATACCAACAAATATAACTCCTCCTGCTGTCACTAGGGAACAGGTCCTTAATACTGTCTCTACGGCCAAGAACACTGTATGAATGGGCTCATATCCCAAGGTGTATTTTAAATAGCATGATATAGGACCTATCAGGGCTTTGCAATTGCCATTTAACTGTGTCCTCAAAACAGACTTTGTGTCTCATGAATGGAGAACAGCAACAGCCATCCTCTGCACAAAGGTGGGTCATCTACAGACCCTGGAACCTAAAGAGCCAGAAGTCTCACTAGTCTTATATGTAAAGCCATGGAAAGAATTATCTTGGAAACCTCCAGACACTGGACCCAACCCAGTTTGGTTTTGTCAAGGGCAGGTCATGCTTACTCAACCTGGTGGACTTCTTTGAGAAGGACATTAAAGCAATAGATGAGGGTAAATGGTTCACACTGCCTACCTTCACCTGGCCAAGGCATTTGACACAATACCCCATTTGGGTATTGTTGTCAACCACAAGAGGTTAGGTACAAACCCGTATGTCACCCAGTGGATAGCCAACTAGGTCACAGACAGGACCCAGGAAGTTAAAACTGAGAAGTCCACCTCTACAAAGAGGCCAGTCACAAGTGGAGTTCCTCAGGGATCCGTCTCTGAAGTCAAGGCCAATGTCAGTGATCTATGGCTGATTAAATTTGCAGATTATTGCAAATTAGGAGATGTCATTGAATCTCAACTGACACAAATGCTCTCCAGGAAGGACTGACACAGACAAACAACTGTTGTCAGAGCCATGGACTAAAATAAATGCCAAGAAATATATAATAGTATCCTTTGGGAAGTCATCCACACCTGGTAACTATCATATTGACAGCACACGCTTTAGGGTTGACCCAGTAGATAGGGACTTAGGGACACACATAGACAGTAATCTAGCCTTTGACCATCACATGTCTACAGTGCTGAGGAAATCATTCTATGTTGTACAGTTTATAGACAAACGTATGGCATCTAATTCCAAGGAAGTCATTGTTCCACTGTATTCGGCATTCATCAGACCTATCATTGAGTACAATGCACCATTTGGTATATACCCAACCGGGCATATCCAACAATTGGAACGTCCACAGAGGTTCCTCACTAAAAGAATACAGGGCATAAGTAAAATGTCCTATGTGGACCACCTCAAGGCTCTATCCCTGTATTCTGTCTCCTACAGGCTTTTGAGGGGAGATCTATGCCTGGTGTATAGGGCATTGTCAGACCCCACTGTGATGGACCTCCTGCATATCTACAAAATAAACAGCACCAGAATTACCCATTCTAAATACTGAAACCTTGCCTGTGATATAAATAGGAACTGCTGGGGAGAGAGAGGTATGTATCCCTGAGACTATCTCTTGTCTGGAATGGGCTCCCCATACATGTGAAACAGAATTCCTCCCTAATCTGAATGTAACTTATACAATTGGATGAAGAACAGGAAATTCATCCCTGATTTTGCACCTATGTCTCTAATGGAGCCATGCAGCCTGTAAATGCTTCATCTCCCAAGCCACTGCTTACATTTATCAAGGGTAATAAAACTTGTCAGAGATTTGGGATGCATTGTTAGGCTTAAAAAGGCCCTTTTGGTTGTTAGTCTAGTAAACACCTATGAACAATGTCTACATTCTGCATGTCAGAGGTCATTTTCCATTAATCTTAATGAACCCCCTTGACTATTTCAAATCCATCGCAATGAATGTATACCTGTTTGGCATCCAGGGGATGATATCAAATATTAAAATGTTAGTGACCGTAACAGGTACAAGCAAGCAAAATCTGGGGGTAATGCTGCTACTCAATGCTAGAAGCCTAAACCTCAAAATGCACTGACTCGAGGCATTCCTTAAAATGGAAAGCATCGACATCTGTGCAGTTTCAGAGACCTGGTTCAAGGCTCCAGAGGGCACCCCTGCATTACTAGGCTATAATTCATACCACACCTTTCGGCCACCTAACCTGGATCGAAACACTAAAGACGGAGGCATGTCCATATTCATTAAGGATATCCACAACTCCAGGCTAGTTGCTCAGTATAATGCATCCGAGATTTTCCAAGTGCAACTGACTCTGGGCAAGACCGGAATCTAAATTGTAGCTTGCTACAGATCCCCCACCATACCCAAGCATTTCCACTTCTCATTTCTTGATACACTGGAAAATATTAGGGTACAACCTAACACCCTAATAATAGGCGATATCAACTACCTCACCATTAACTGGGAAAACTACTCATGTACCAACTCTTGTGCTCAACGTTTTCTGGAATTCATAAATTCCAACACCTTGGATCAACTTATCCACACCCCACCCAGGGGCAGAAATATCCTAGACCTGGTCCTTACCAACATGGGCAACCGGTGTTCCACACCAGAGGTCAGTTCCTCATTGGTCAGATCCAACCACAAGCTAATCACCCTAGACATCCACATCCCACCCCCACCCCCATTAGGGAAACCACTGTAAACATTTTCTCCAAAGAAAATGTTCACGCTTCTTAAGACAGAAGTGGCAAACTTCATAACACCCATGCAGATGGACAATAGAGGTAGACTGCTGAATCCTACACAAATGCACTTTATAAGCACTTACACAAGTGCATGGATTGTGCTATCCCTAACAGAACCAATATGCTATCCTCCAAAAAAAGGAAGCCAATCTGGTGGACCCTGCCATTAACAAACTCTACAACAGAAGAAAGAAATTGTTGCAAAAAAGAGTAAAATCTCATGATTGGAGGAACTCCCTGGTCAGCCTCAGTAAGAAGCTGAGATCCCTCATAAAATCCTCCAAAGCTAGTTACGAAAACAAAATCGCCACTGATTCTAAAGACAACCAGAAAGCATTCTATAGCTATGTCAAGAATCTCAATGGCAACACTCAGATCTGCTTTGAGTTACAGCACAATGGCACTAAATATACAGAACCAACTGATATTGCCAACATCCTGGCAGATAGGTTCAGTGTTAACTTTACCCTCTCTAACCCCCATCTCTATACCAGAAGAATGCAAAGTTCCTGTAATCACGGCTGCACGGGTAAAAACAACACTTTCCAAAGCCAAGAACACAGCATCCATGGGACCTGACAACATCCCAGGCTGTGTTCCACACGAACTACAGAACGTACTGGCACCCCACCTAAGTACCATGTTCAGTCATAGCCTTACCTCAGGCTTTGTGCCCACTGAATAGTGCACAGTGACATTCATCCCACTCCACAAAGGGGGAGCCACCATGGACCCCGGGAACTACCACCCCATTAGCCTGACAAGCCTGGTCTGCAAGGCTATGGAACGTATCATCATGGAACCTATAAACAATGACACTGGTAATCTGCAAACTCAGGACCCCATCCAGTTTTGGTTTGTAAAAGGAAGATCATGTCTCCTAAACCTGATAGACTTCTTTGAAGCGGTCACCAAAGCCATAGATGAGGGTAAGGTGGTTCACACAGCCTATCTAGATCTCGCCAAGGCTTTCAACACCATCCCCCACTCTGGAATTATAGATAAACTCACTAAACTAGGTATAAATCCCTATGTCACAAGATGGGCTGCCAACTGGCTCTCTGACAGAACCCACACTGTGAAAGTAGCAGACTCCAATTCTGACTTCAGACCAGTGACAAGTGGAGTACCACAGGGTTCAGTCCTGGATCCTCTCCTGTTTGGTATCTACTTCTTTGAAGTACAGGCTAACACAGAAGGTCTTTGACTAATGAAGTTTGCAGATGACCTCAAACTAGGCGCCATAATCGAAACTCCTAACAATGTGGACATCCAACAAAAGGGCCTCACTGAGACAGATGCCTGGTGTCAAAGCCATGGCCTCAAGCTCAATGCCACAAAGTCCATTGTCATCCCTTTTGGTAAAAACTCTGTACCCTTGAACTACCACATAGGCAGTAGTCTACTTAACACCAAAAGTGTGATAAGAGACCTTGGGACAAAGGTGGACAGTAGTCTCTCCTTTGATAATCATATCACCACATTAGTCTGGAAAAAGGTTTTTCATCCAGGAAAAAAGAGGTCATTGTTCCCCTCTACCTGTCACTCCTTAGACCCATTATAGAATACAGTGCCCCTTTTGGTATGTACCTCACAAGACATCTACAACAACTAGAAAGGCCACAGAAATACCTCACAAAGAGGATTACTGCCCTCAAACAGATGCCCTACGTAGACCGTCTCAAAAAACTCCAGCTTTACTCCGTCGTATATCACCTACTCAGAGGTGATCTCTGCCTAACATACAAAAGCTATGTCAAACCCAGAGATATTGGACATGCTCCAGTTAAAGAAATCCCAATCCCTCTGAGCTACATGCTCTAGGGAACTAAACCTTGTCACAACAATAAACAGAACATGCTGGAGGGATAGATTCCTGTCCCAGAGACTTCCTATACTCTGGAACAAACTACCTATCTATATCAAACAAAGCTCCTCATTAGCACTCTTCAAGAAAAATCTTGATGGGAGATTCACCCCAGGGATCACTTCTGTGGCTCTGCTCGACAGGAGCACAGGAAAATAATTTTCTTGGGTGGTGAAAGCCAGGGTACCTTTTCGGCTAGGCTTATATAGGCCCTAGTGCCAATAGCCTAGTACCTACCTATGAACCTATGAACCAATGAAACATAACATCCTCCTCTTTTTAATATCATGTAATAATGCCTGATTATCTTATGTAATTTACTGTCAGTCATTTACCTCTATGCGGTTACACAACTCTGTGTTGCATTTCTTTGCTACCTGACTGATTATCAATAACTGGATCAGGTTCATAGGTTCATAATTGTTTACTAGGGTAATGACCGCAAGGCCTTTTTAAGTCTAGCCATGCATCCCAAATCTCTTACAAGTTCTGTTACTCTTGATAAGTGTAAGCATGAGCCTGGGAGATAAACCATTTACAGGTTGCCTGTCTCTGTTAGAGACATAGGTGACAAACAAAGGATGAATTTCTGGTTTCCCATCCAGGCTTATTGCGACAGAGGTCTGTTTATTTTTGACACTTGACTTTTTTCTAGTGAGATTATGAAATGCACTGCTATTCTTGGCATTCTGCTTCTACAATATTTAATTTGTAGCTGATTTTGTGACTGTCTGTAACTTCTAATCATAGCTGCTCTGTTTGTCCTTTGCCGTACATTTTCTTGCAAAATACTGCTACTGGCTTGACCATTTCTAAATGGATTTCACATTGCTATCAGTCCTAAAGAATTAGGGATGGGTGTTTTCTTTATTAAATCCGGTTTGATCTATGTTGTTTAAATGTGCATTTACTGCTAATACATTAATACTGATTATTGTGCTAAAGTTCTACTCATTTGGAAAACTTTGGGGATTTTGTTTCATAACAGAGAAAACAATTGTTAGGGTTCTATGTGTTCTTCTTATTCCCTGATTCATTTACAGTAGAGTTTCTCATTGGCTGTGACTGTTAAGTGTAGCTTTTAACTTTTGGTAGACAGGAGGACGGGATGCTCTATTTGGCTGGGCTGCTTTGTGCTGCATTTCCTTGTTAAACGCTGATATTGGCTTATCAAGCCCTTTATGGATTTAACCTTTTTACCAGTCCAAAATACAAAATGGTAGTATTTTCGTTTAATAAAATTCCATCTGTGAGCTTTTAAAATGACTTTATTGTTAATCTAAGCCAGACATGGTTAACTAAATGTGTTGATTGGTTCAAGCTGGGCCCTATGATTCACTCAAAATCTAATACTGTGATTACAGAAAGGGTGAAACCATACAAGTCATGGTGTATTAGAAATCAGATTAAACTAAATGCAAAGAAGTGCAGCATGGTCACCTTTGGTAAACAAATCTGGACTGCATCTTACACTATAGGCGACACCCTGATCTAGACTGATATGGTTGTCAGAGATGATAATAAAAATACCAATTTAGGAGCCAGGGAGGCCCACTAGATGCACAGTCCCCTTTACGGTGAACCACCAGCAATCTCTGATTAAGTGACATGCTCAAGGTCACACGGTGGTCCAGTGAGGGCTAAGGGAGTCAAACCTTGTACCACAGGACCTTCAGCTCATAGCCTTAACCCACTCCATCAACTCCCAGCCTGCAGCATCTTCATAGACAACTGCCTGTTCTTTAATCACGAAGTATTAACAGTAGTCGTAATCAAGGAAGTTGTTCTATGCAGCCCAGTTAGTGATGGAAAGCATCATATCCAGGTCAAAAGACATTATTATTGTTCTGTACTCTGCTCAATTCAGAACTGATGCATAGTATTATGTCCATTTTAGTATGTATCGATCCCACACATCACCCAGCCAGAAAGATCCGGGAGGTTCTGAACTATAAAGATTAGTCCAAAGACACTCAGCTTTTAAAACCAATTTGTAGCTCTGTTTCTGTACTCTGTCTCTTACAAGCTCTTGTGAAGTGTTTTTTTGTATGTCTACCATCCCATGCTGTTAAGGACCCAACCCATTTCAATGTTCTCTGTTTCCAGACAAATGGCTTCTCAAATAGTCAAATTAAAGATCTAAATTTCCATCAATAAATACAAAATAAATGCTAGAAGGCTTATTACTTCTTTATTAGGTTTATTACTCAATGTGCCCTCATCTCTGCATAATCTCGCATTTCATATAAAGCAGAGTGAGACACTTGCTAACTTTAAAGTAAACCTTGATGATTGGATGGGCACCCATACAGAGGACTAAAGATATGAGTAGTTAACAAGCTGCTACCTGTTGTCAAGGGCTTGATTCACTCCACTTTAATTTACCTGCTTTGTGACTCTGAGCAACTCATAGATTCATAGATTCATTCATAGGTTCATAGGTTAGTACTAGGCTAACTGCCCTTGCGAGCCCTTTTAAGCCTAGCCAATTATCCTTTGTGTCCCAGGCTGAGTTTAAAAAGATTGATATATCCTATAGTCCAGTTAGCAAATACAAATAAATAATTAAAAGCTAATATAGGTCCCTGTAGTATGTGTCAATCAAGACAGACTTACTAATTCACAAATAAAAGGATCCTTGATAACTCTAAAAGCCAAGCAAGCACAGGTCACCTCTTAATAGTCACTATGGGCCAGAGTATATGGCAAGAGTTTTTAGTTTACATTTGGTTCCTGATTTTTTTTCTGTGAAATAATATTGTGGTCTCTTACAGTGAGTAATTTTGCTTGGTGCAACATGGGCAGAATGACACATTGCCAGAGTACTAAAATGAGAAAAACTGGAAAGGCAGGAATGGAGAAGGCATTACTGTATAGTGCAGTATAGTATAGTATAAAATAGGTTAGTATAGTACAGCATAGCATATTACAGTATAGTATAGTATAATATAGCATAGTATAGTACAGCATAGCATAGCATATTACAGTATAGTATAGTATAATATAGCATAGTATAGTACAGCATAGCATAGCATATTATAGGATAGTATAGTGTTGTATAGTACAGTTCAGTGCCTCTCTCTGAGTTTCTTGCAGCCAATCAGTCAATCACCTCACCCGTTCTTCAATTTGTATTTCATTGTGTGTGCGCGTGTGTGTGCACGGCACGCGCACATGCGTGAGTGTGTGTGTGCGTGTGTGTGTGCGTGTGTGCGTGTGCTTTCCAGTCTCAGTATTTCACTGTGTGTGTTTGTGTGTGTGACTGTGTGTGAGTTTGCACGCGTGCGTATGTCTGTGTGCGTGTGTGCGCGTGCACATGCGCACATGTTTTCCAGTCTCAGTATTTCACTAAATATTTTCTGGATGACTGGCAGTGCTTGCAAACAGTCCAAGTCAACTTAAAACAGAGGGCTGGTGACTGCATGAGGCAGTGATACAAGTTGATATTTGCAGGTGGTAGACTATAAACACACAATGATATCAACTTTATGCGTATGTATGCTTTTAGGAAGTTGGTTTTGCAGCAGATACTAAAAAAGTCAACTTTTTAATAGTTATTATAACTGATAGCAGAGACGGACTAGAATAGCATATTGCTAAGGAGGATCTTGTAGATGTACCATATTTGGTTCTGATTGGCAGGTATAGTCTGAGTGGCAGCTAAGGGTTGGTAGTCTGATCCAACAGCATAGCCAGTGAGGAGGAGACCCTAGACATTCCTTTAAACTCTGGAGCCAGAGTAGTGCCACTTGCAGAAGGCACTACTGAAAATGAGGATTCAGAAAAAGCTGGGAAGGCTGAATATCTACTTCTACACCTAGTTGGTGAGTACGTTATACCCTTACAACTTGTTGCAGCTGGGTCTTTATTTCTTCCACTTTAGAATACAGTGTATCTGCAGTGATTCGGAGTTTATTAACCATGAACTGAAATCATAATTTTTCCAATTAATTGGGCACATTATATAATATGTCAAATATAAAAACATTCTTCTGTCACCACTCAGTATTCTATTACATGCCTCAGGTCAAAAGGTCAAACTCCTGAAGAGTCTTGGAACTTTCGTAATTTATTTATTTATTTTTTTTTGGGGGGGGGGGGTTCAGTCAGTTTTGGAGCAGTAGCTATCATGACTTTGCATCATTTTTAAAAGTCGCTTTAATGTAACAGTTTCAGAAACATTTATATTCTGCATAAAAACAAGCATGGAAAGTGTATGCAGTCTGGCACATGATCAGGCACACGTGTTAATTTATTGTATTATTATTATTTTTTTTTTTATTCACACCCTACAGCTAACCATCACCTGCCCCCAACTCCTATCATCATTCATTTGGTCAGACCTGCCTTAGCCTCCCCTGACTCTACCCAAACCACATCCAGAGCCAATGAGAGGACTGAGTATGCTGGTACAGTGTCTTATTGCTACTGCCAAGAAGTGGGTGCACCCTAACACCCTTCGATGGAAGTCTTGTGATTTCCACTCTGGCTGCCTTCCGCAGGTGCATGGATACTTAAATGGATACAAACACAGCCTCTTGATCAAGCCCCTATGCTACCAAATGCGGCATAAAGCTCGCCCTGCTCTTCAAGTTGGAATTGCATGGAACCAGGCTGCATCCCTTCCCCACCTAGTGCTCATGCTGATAGTCAAATACAGGTTACCTAGGGCACAGTCAGGGCTTTATCCCTCTGCTGAGCAGGGCCTGGGTGATTATTCAATGTATTATTCACTGACAATACTATGCTGTCCACTATCAATGCCTTGCCAGGCTGACCTGCACATTCTGTGTCCAAATAGCTTGGAAGAAATATTATACAAAGTCACGATTAGAGGAGTAGAGTCTACCACATTCTCTAGTACCCCTACAGATATGGGGTGAGAGTTTGTCTGACAGACCAGAAACTTTACTCTGCAGCTGCCCAAATCTACCTTCACTGTTTTGCCCAAATGCAACTACCCTTCGGACGACTCTTAAGGTACAACAGGATGGTGGACTTACAACTGATGGCTGATGACTCAGATGTGATGTTGAAAAAGAAAAAAAAGAATGCCCTTGCCTTTTCTACTGTAGCCACTATAGAATATCATGAATTGGCCATGTTATGTTATCAGTCAGGAAGTGGATCATGCAACTTCCTGTCACTGCAGATATGCTGATGGGCCTGAGTTTCTGTGAATGACAAACCCTTCACATACCTCATGCCAGGTACTAAAATTCTACACCCTAGTATAATTAACTCCCACATTACTGCACTGTTGGGAGAGTAGAAAGGATAAATTCCTTCTAACAGTAACCTACCCCCTTCCCCCATTTGACAATCAATTTTTTTTTGAGACGATGCCTATTGTGCACATTTTCTACTATATTTTGGGCAATAATATGTTTCAGTCATGGAAGAGTTTAAATGTAGGAAACACTTATTTATTGGTAACCAGTTGTCATATTTCCAGGGTTTAAAAGTCAAGTTTGACCTCCCAAAGTTTCTGATTTTGGTGTGCTTATTTCCTCATTTTTTCAAGTGTAGACGTCATACTCAATATTCCTTAAAAATGTCCCTTAACTGGACCTAATTCATAAAACCAGGTCTGATTCTCTCTGCTTGGTTTTCTCTCGTTCTTAAAAAGGGCTTTTAGTTAAGACAATGCATCCTAACACTGCTGAGCCACATTCCAAGACTAGAACTGTCTTTAAACCAGAGTCTGTGGGTCTATATGTCAGTTAGAAAGGACATTAGCTCAAGTGACAGGCCACTGTTTACTCAGAACTACATACCAAGATATTTCAGTATGCTCAGCCATCTAGTAGTGTTTCCTAGCTACATTCTGTAGCACTTCTGATGCAAACAGAAAGGGGTACATGCTGTGCACTTTTAAGTAATCTTCAGCTAAAACTATATAAACTGAACCAATGTTACCTATTACAACTAATATGGCATGGAAGCAAAGGAATATAAATTTTAACAGTGTTACTCTCTATAACTGCTGTGGAATGGAAACGAGTAATAGAAAATGAAAGTATGTTACTTTCTATAAATGCTGTAGAATGAAATGGAAGCCAGACTGCTATAAACTGAAACTATGTTACCTTTGACAACTGCTATGGAATGGAATGGAATGGAAGCCAGAGTGATCTAAACTGAAACTATGTTACCTTCAACAGCTGCTATGCAATGGAAGTCAGACTGCAAGAAACTGAAACTATGTTACCTTCTACAACTTCTATGAAATGGAAGCCAGACTAATATAAACTGAAACTGTATTACATTCTTTCACAGCTAGAAGATGGAAGCCAGGCTAAAATAATTAAAAACTGTTAATACTTTGGGCCAGATTCCAGAAGAGTTGCTGGCAGTGTAAATCACTTACTTTGGTGTAAGGCCTATCTAAAAAGCAGGCTTACTACAGAAACCAGATTTTAAAACAACCTGCTGTCAGCCTGCTGTCAGTGGTCACTTATACTGAGAGAAAGTCTTTTGGAATCAGGGCCATTCTGTCACTGCTATGGAATGGAAGACAGACTTACCAACCAAAACTATTTTTTTTCCATTTACTAGGTTAAACCTAACTGCTCAAACAATGTCTACACAGCTGCTGCATTATTAGTATATTTGCACAAGAAAGCCAACTTAAATATCAAAATTTCAGATTACACCTTCTCTTGAAATAATTTATTTTATGAATGAGCTTTGTAAAATGGAACTTTTGACATCTTTGTGATGAAAGGAATCCGTAATATGCAGGTCATAATGATTAGCAGAGGTTATGAAAAAATAATTCTGATTTTCCCATTTTGCAAGATTCAAATGCCTTTTCTAAACAAGCAAAAAAAAAAAAAAAAAAAAAAAAAAAAAACTAAAGAAATAAATAGTAGGTCTGCATTTCTGTGGTGGTACAAAATGGAATAACCTTTCCTTTGTGAGTTGTTCTATTTTCGGGCTCCAATCACCACAGTCTAAAAAATTGATATTTATGTATAGTATAGTATTAATGTTCACTGAACCTGTTTTTTTTTTCCTTAGTTAACTCACTGTATTATTATAATTATTATTACTAGTAACTAATGGAAATATATCATTGTGGTTGAGGCAATAAAAGACAGCTGATACTATACTAAGATATTTGGCAATTTCTAAATGTTCTAACCAAGTTTTTTTCTTTCCTTCCATTTGCTCAGCAACTGTCAAGACTCCCCAAAGGTACAGCAGCGTATTCCTTCCATGGCAGTGAGAATCATCCTCAGATATACCCAGTGGAGGCTGGTGACCTCAAATCAAAAGGGGGCTGTAGGAGACAGCTGAATGGATGGGGTCAATGGGAGGAGGCATGGTCAACTAGAAAGGGGTAGAGCTGTGCTCAAAAACCACAAAAACTGGGATTTTAATTAAATACACTGCCCTGGGTGCCAAACCTTCATTATGAGAGTCCAATCAAGACAAAATGAAGTGTAAAAGAAAAAAATATTTCAATGCATTGTTACATGACACCTTACTTAATATCTAGATGGAAACAAAAAGGTTGTGAGGCATGAAAAAATAAATTACTTTTTAAATACATTACTGGAATGCCAGACAAAATCAAATATAAAAAAAACAAGCAGCACTCAACAAAAAATGTTTCTCCTTCTACTGCAGTTCTAATTATAATTTATATTCAGCTTTATAAAAGTATCAAGTAACATGCTGAAAGTAGCAATCTCTGTGAAACCCCCACTTGTAAAAATGTTTCTTATCCAAAAAAGACCTGCTGCCTAACAACTATTTACTTGTTTCATGGGGAAAACATGATCAAAGTAAAAAATGAACAGCAGGCAAGAAACAAGCTCACAATACATTGCTTAAAGGATTACTGCACAGGTTATGGACCACACATGATAGATTGGCATTCTGTTTAGTTTATGGGTAAAGCCTGCAAAGATGACTGCAAGTCTCCAACAAATGTAGTGAGCTTCTGAAAATACTGTAATCCTGTCCTTTATTACAAATACTGTCATATGCGTTTCAATACCCAAGGCATATAAGTTATCTAGCTATGTAAATATTCTCTCTATGGCAACAACAAAAAGTCTTTCAATGTTGATAATTCTTTAACAGTATGCATATTAAAGCTTATTTACATCTTACCATCTCAGACAAGCTTACCTGATATTCATTAAAGCATTGCTACTTAAACACAGAGCAACAGGCACTGCAACAACATGCATTTTCTAAATAATAAGAAGCATAAATCAACAGTATAAAAAATTGACAGAAAACCAGAACATTCTGCAAAATCAAGGACAGATGAAAATCCACTGTAGTACTTGTGTCTACCTTGGATGGGGGGATACTCTACACACGTACACTGCATAACTGCTCCTTGCCTTGCTTGGACACATCCAGAATCACTACATGGGGGAGTGGGGTGCAGCAAGTATCTCACAATTTGAAATTTCTCTGGCTGATGGTGATGGCCCTGACACATTTGTCATACCTCTCAACCTCAGAGCAAGAAATCTGAACAAAACCATAATTAGAAGTGAGACAAAGGTTCTAACCTCAATCTTTAATGAGTTGCCACTAATTTGCCAGAAAACTGCAATTTTATGAAAAACAGACCAGAAATGTGATGCAAAAATATAAAATAGCCACTCAGTACACCTGGGAACCTGTCAAAGAAGGACACTTTTTTAATATTAGTACTGTTAAGTTGAGCAGCTGACAAAATAAGAGAATCTAATGGATCCAAGAACCAGCAGGAAGAAAAAACAAATCCAAAATAAGAGAATCTACATGCATTTCTGAAGTAAAAGTAATCTATAACTCTGATCATTACAATTATTTATAAAAAGAAGTTACCCAGGGATAAAGCTGGTGTCCTAAAATTACAAATGAAACTAAGAGAGCATAAAGAACACCAGTAACATGGTGGATGGCAGTAGAAATCAAATATTTATTCCAAGATAAGCTCTTTCATAATAAAGTCACAAATCGCTTCTTCAGATCAAAAGAGAACTGACACACCCACCACATTATATTCCAAACATCCAATCACATTAATTAAAGTCAAAGGTATCATAAAAACACATCATATACAATAAAATAATCCTGCAAAGTATATAAAACATATAACACATATATAAAGATATACATTAATATTAAAACCTAAAATTATGATTGGTTCCTTCACTCATAATATGCTTAGCAAGGGCGTTACATTTGTATTGTATATTTATATTTGGACCAATCATAATTTTAGGCTCTCAGTTATAGATAGGCTTTATGCTGATGCTAGGCTAGGGGATATTATGGCACAAACTGAGTCATTAGAGCTACAATGGATATTAAGGTTGGGTGCTACTACAGGGAGTGGATTAAATTAATACATTCTACTAAAGCCCTCTCTTAAAACTCGTAGGCTATATAAATAATTTTTAATATTAATGTGTATCTTTATGTATGTTTATATACTTTGCAGGTTTATTTTATTGTATATGATGTGTTTTTATGATGCCTATGACTTTAATTAATGTGATTGGATGTTTGGTATATAAGGTGGTGGGTGTGTCAGTTCTCTTTTGATCTGAAGAAGCCATTTGTGACTTTATCGTGAAAGCGCTTATCTTGGAATAAATATTTGATTTCTACTGCCATCCTTTGTGTTACTGGTGTTCTTAATGGTCTCTTGGTTTCAATTACAATTATTTAATTGTAAACCCTTCACGTTTTCTTCCAAAACTGCCATTTTCAGAGGGATTATTAGGGGGAGAGCAACATTTTGGCCAAAATCAGAGACATTTGAGAGGTTTTGATATACCTAATTCTATAAAGTGATTTATTTGTGCATACCTCTCAACCTCTTAATGCAGGAAATCTGGACAAGGCCAAATATATTGGGGGAACATACCGACAATACTAAAAATTGCTCTTATATAAACTTAGACAGTTGATAGAATAACAGGTCTTGCTTTAGCATGCATTTTTCTGAAGTGTGTGAAATCTGAAACTCAATGTCTGTCATTATTTAGTGACTTCATTCCTAAATGATTTGCCAGAAAACCACAAATTTTATGAGGAACAAACCAAAAATAAGAAGCAAAAATCTATTCATCCTGTGAAAATCTGGACAGTTGAGAGGTATAGTTCAGCCAGGGCTGTCTTTGAGTTTGCCACCCTTCCCCCTCACAAAATCATGGTCAGATGGGGCCTCCCCCTGCAGCCATTCCAATGTCCCATTACTTAGCTATTTCACCCCGTTTACCATAAACACTTTAATGTGCATACTGCTTTACTTCTACGATGATTTGGATTTCATTTAACAGTTTTATTTTATATTTTACAGTACAAACACTAATAGACACTGCTAAACAAAGCAATGCAGTCTCACAATGAAAACAGACTTAGCATTAGAACTTCTCTGCTCTTGATACTCATATTCATTGAAACAACATTGAAACCCACATTAAAAAATACATCTGGCCACTCACTGGCAGATAAAGATTAACTTTGGGCTGTTTTCAAATCATAAGCCCCTTGCACATGAAACATACATGTGCTCTTTGATACACATTCCTGATTGTATTAAATTATATTCCTTGTATAATACAGTGCAGTTGTTAGATGGTGTTTTAAATTTATTGTTTTGAACATTTTAATAGTAAACAATGAAACAAAATGCATGCACCAGTAATGACAAAACTGCCCAATTCAGAACATTTCCATCAAAAAAGTCTACTCATACTTCTGCAATCCACCAGTATCAGTAAATATGCACAATCTCTGCAGAAGTAAAAGTAATCTAAACAATTCCACATTATAGAGATCTGAAACTAATGAAGAGGCTGCTGCTAGGAAACAACATTATATTTCATTGTTTCATCTACAAATAAAGTACATGTTACCCTTGAAGAATAAATTGCCTATGTTACATTAAAAGAATGATAAACTAGTAATATTGCAATAGGGAATGAATGGCAAACTGATAACAGGTTCATAGTTACTAGGTGTCTCCACCAAAGAGAACATTCTCAGGACTGCAACATCCACCCCCTTTAAAAGTACAACACAGTACAGTATCAGCAATGCAGCTACATACTGTTGGAGTAGAACCCACAGCCTTCTGCATCAATAGCAAGTACACTACATGTTGTGTGATTAATAATACAGACTCAACATAAGCAGCACTAAACTTCTCTTCCTCTGAAGCTCTCAGCTCCTTGTAAATCCACTTGACACTCAACTGTATCTCTCAACTTTGCAGCACAAGAAATCTGGAAAAAGGCAAAATTATTTGGAGGGGGGACAAGAGCCCAAAAACCAGGGACACATTTTAAACATTGCTTGTAGAATCTTGGAAATTTGCTAGAATAAAATGCTGTGTTACTACCATTCATTGCACTGCCAAGTCTTGAACCCAGGACTCTATGCACTATAGTTAAAGCAACATAGTAGTATGCCAAATCAGTTGTTTCTTGAAACACAGGAAGACTGAAACTTAAATGGTTATCATTTAGTGAATTCAGTTCTCACCATAGTTCTCAACCTCTTAGCACAAAACACCTGGACAAAGCCAATAATGGGGGAATAACGCCCCCAAACATATTTAGTGAATTCAGTTCTCACCATAGCTCTCAACCTCTTAGCATAAAAAAAACCTGGACAAAGCCAATAATGGGGGAAAACAGTCCCAAAAATAGGGACACATTTCAAATGTTGCTCTTATAAACTTAGCAGTTTGCTAGAATAAAAGGTTTTGTGTTACCATGTACTTTCTGAAGAATATGAAGTCTGAAATTCAAATGCCTGTCATTATTTAGTGAATTCAAAATCCAGAAAACCACAGATTGTATGAGGAAGAGAACAGAACAAAAATATGAGGCAAACATCTGAATATTTTTCACAAGTGGTGGTGGGTAGGGAATTCAGGCTTTTGCTAACTGCACCCAAGGTCAGGGTTTAAGCCTTAGTTATTCTCTAGCCACCATGTATATCCTTGGGTTTGAGCCTTTCCTGAGTTTCTCTCTAGCTACCAGGTATATATAACTGGGGCATTTTATACACACACACACACACACACACACACACACACACACACACACACACACACACACACACACACACACACACACACCTCTACCTGGGTTTGGAGTCCGTCTCAGTTGAAATTCCTGGAGCAGCTTGCTTCAAAGTCTCAGCCCAGCCTGCAGACATTGCAGTCCACTTTCAAGTCTGTCTTTCCCAGGATTTTTTCAAAGTCCCAGCCCCTGAGTTTGCCAGCCTGCAGATGCTGCAGTCCACTTCCAAGTGCCATCTGTCATTCCCACGAGAGCAGCCTCCAGCTTACAGATGTTGCTGTCTGATCCCCTTCCAGTTTATGCGCTTGTAACCACATAGACTTCTGGGCATTTTTGTAAGTCAGATGCCTTCTTCTAATCTGGACTAGTTAATTGGCAGTACGGATTCCTGCATGCATACGTGCCGAGTTCTGGGAATGCATGGAGTTCCAGGACTCGGTATTAATTTTGTTTTAAGTTTTGTTTTTCCTTTACTTTTGTTTTTCTTTTGCTTTTTCTTTTTACAGCTTGGGGGGGGGGTTCTTCAGTCCTGCAGTCCAACAGCATGAGCTGCCCCTGGATATACTAGGGCAGCAGCCTTTATGTGGTGGTGGTGGGGCATCATCCAGGCAGTCATCACTGAAGTCTGTGTTCTTGCTGGCATCCTGGTAATTAGAGCATTTTGCACATAGGGCCCTATACCCTCCTGTGGTGATAACATGCACCGCTGCCCAGTTGCACCACCACAGTTGCTGCCAGGTGTTCCCCCTTGTCCTTATATGTAATTTTTTTCACATGGAGGACAGGAGGTACAATCACTGGCTTCGATATCCACAGTACAAGCCCTACTCTACACCACCTCCTGCTTCTGCACCCAGTGTCTTCCATCCTTTGGCAATGGAGTAATGTCCTTTTGCCCCAGGAGACACACTGCCCATCTGCCTTACCAGCATCATCAGTCACTTGAGCTGTTAATCAAACACAGGTCACCTAGGAAGTACCCAGGGCTACTATCCTTCTATGCCACTGGGCCAGCATGATCAAGTTACATATCCTATTTGAACTTACATGGTGTCAAGTTATATATTTTGAGTTTGTTTTACATTATAAAAATTCAGTAGAAATAATTTGATAATAAAGACTGCATAGTAGTTCCCTGCAAACATTAACTTTAGAACTGGAGGAATGTCAAACTTCTACATGTAGTTTGAGATAAAAACTAAGGTGAAACAGAGACAAGCTCACATTTGCTCTTAGTAATACTTCTTGTTTATTTATTTATTTGTTAAATAATTATACTCAGAAAGCCAGTTTTCTATAGTGTTAAAGCTGGACTGGGTAGCTGACCATAAGTCTGTTGGGGATGTGGCCGAGCAGATCAGAGTAGAGTCATCAGTGTATTGGATACAGCTGACTTTTGGGATGACAGAATACAGGTCATTAATAAAGATGGAAAACAGCAGGGGCTAACATTATATATATAATATTAAATTCAAAGTGTAAAACATTTAGCACACAATCAGGGTGGAAGGTTGGCATAATGGTTAAAGTGTTTGTCTTATAAACACAAGGTGCAATGTTCAATTCTTGCATGGGGTAATTGGCTAGGCTTAAAATGGGCCACATGGTAAGTTAGCCTAGTACTAATGTATGAACAGTTTATTTGCAATACATGTAAAAAGCAGATATTAGAAATGATTTACAGGAGACGGGTAAGGAGGCTGACATTATGGATGTTAGGAAAAATACATTTTGAAGTAAGTAGTGTGAGGCAACAACTGGTAGGTAGATAATAGTTAAAGCTCGGAGAGAGACAGAGGCAATGTGCTGATGTGTCAAGGAAGGACAGTGGAATAAAGAATACAGTGGAACATAGTGACACAGAACTTGTTTATAAAAGAGTATTTGAAGGAAATGGATAAAGTGGGAATGTCAGAATGAAATTGAAATGCAAAGTGAGGATTAATATAGGAAGGTAATTCAAGAGGAGAAGTAGAAAGGTTTGTTGTGTAGAAGGAGATAGAAGTTATAAGGGGAGAGGATGTATGAGGGTGGCATAGTGGCGCACCAGTTAATGCTGTTGCCTCACAGCAAGAATTTCTCTGGTTCGATTCTTGGCTGCAGTGCCTTCTGTGTGGAATCTGCATGTCATCTCTGTGTTTGTGTGGGTTTCCTCTGGGTTCTCTGGTTGCCTCCCACATTTAAAAGACGTGTCTGGAGCGTTTCTCCATGCCATCCGCTGAAAATAGGCTCTGTCCTAGTTGGATATTCCCAGTCAACAAATAATAAATAAATGAGCCAACAAAACAAAATGGTGTTACCCAGGTGAGAATCATGTGCATGACCAGGTGTTGTTTGCATAAAGGCTTGAAGGTGAGACATTTCCTGGTGTGTTGTGATGATGTCACAGAGTTTAGATAGGTAATGGAGGTATAGTGAGTCACCTGCTGAGTTATTAGACTTTGTTGTAATTACTAAGCTTATTGGTTGAGTGAAGGTCTCCACCTGCAGTGTAGTCCTGCAGGGTATATTTTAGTGGTGTCATTTTTTTGATGCATGGATAAGACTGTGTGAAGAAGCAGGTTGTGAGTATGTTAAATAGTTGGGCAGTTCAAGCCAGTTTAGTTGTTTCAATGCTCTGCAATGATGAGTCCTATGCATAAGGTTGACAACAAATTTGGCTATTTTATTGTAACAGGTGGAGAGGTTAGCTTTATAGGTTCATAGGTAAGTACTAGGCCAGCTGACCTTGTGGGACATTTGAAGCCTAGACAGTTTTCCTTTTTGCGCTTAATATTTATTTGTTTATTTATTTCCATTTGTTTACTGGAATAGTCCGGCCGGGCCTAAAATAGCCTGTTTTCAGCAGAGGCCCAGGGAGAAAAGTGTCACAGAGCACAGTGTTGTAGCAGAACAAAATTCATATAAGATACATAATATGTACAGTACAATGTTCATATAGGATACATGTTAAAAAAATCACACATGAGGTGTATATTGTAGAAGAAAAAACAAAGGATTAAGAAATACAAAATTAGTTTAGTTTAGGGACATGTCATAAAAATGTTAGACAAAAAGAAAGTTCAAGGACTAAGAAAGCAATTGATTAATGAGATAGAAGAAAAAAGAAAAGGGTCTAGGCAGGCAACTAAAATGAGGTGAAGAAGGAGTACTGGGCAGGAGGGGTAAATTAGGTGAGGAATAAGGAGGAGTCGGCAGAAAGAGGTAAGGGGGGAGAGAAATCTAACTGTTTAGTACAGCTAACCAGGGTTAACTGGATTAAACATTTAGACATAACCTAAGTTATAGATTGCCCTTACCCCTTAGATATAGCTAGGTTATAGATTGGCCAGCCTTACCCATCCCTTGGTCGATAATTATGTATTAGCCCTAGTGAGAATAACTGGGATCATACCTTAGATAATTTGAGGGGACCCATGCATGGAGTAAAGCATTTAGGAGCTATCTCTAGCCATTATTAGTATGGAGAGCAGTCCTGGGGTAAATCGTCTGTCTCAGGTACATAGGTTGCAGGTGTGCTTGGCTGTGGACAGGGATGAGCTGTATTTTATGTGCTCCACAGCAGCAGTATCCTGTGTGGGGTATACTTGTTGATTCTTTCTTATGCAGGGCAATGGCTGTAGCTGTTCTCCTTTCTGTTATAAGGACACGTGAGGAATATAATATGGAAGAAAGAAAGTAGTTTGATGCTGATGCTTACAGTAGTGTTTAGCAGCACTTATGGAGAACGTTATGGCTGTCAGATGTGGTGCATAGCTCAGTGGGGTTGAAATGACTCCTTTAGCTGTGAATTGCACGGATTACAGGGACAGCACACTTCCTTCCTTGAATCATCATTTAATTTCTTAAATACTTTTATAATGCAGCTTGTAAAGTAAAACATTCATTAATATCACCAGGTATTTAATAATTTGCAGATTTTACTTTTGATATCTATGGTACACATGTGAGTTACAGAAGGGGGGGAGGGTTCTTTCCAGTTTTGTGGGAGTGCATTGAAACATGACCATATTTTTATCAGTATTATGCTGTGGGTGTTTAAAGCTGAACCAATTTGACGTGACCAGGAGACTCATTTGAATAATAATAAAAAAAAAACTTGTTTGTCCAATAGTTACATGTGGCTATTGACAGTCATTTGGAAACAAATGCAAGGAATTTTAAAACATTGTGATGGGAAGACATTAATGAAACTTGTGAGGATCAAAGGTCCAAGGAATGAACCCTGTTAAATTTCAGAGCATCACTTGCTTCGATAATTTTGTGTAGAGAGTCCATACATGTCTGAATGTCTGGGAACCAAAGGAGGCAGTGTTTCTATCTAAATTAAATTCCCCTCCCAACTAGTTAGACTGGACGGTTTACCTTTAAATAGGCAAATTGCACATGTGCGTGTATGCAAAACGGCGACCTGAAAAAGCGAAAGTTAAAATGGAAAAAACAAAAAATATCAAAAAACATATAGTAGATTTTTTTTCGCTTTTTTTCGACATATCACCACCGCAAGCATCTCCGTGTGTTCACCATCATGCCATGAACGTAAAATCAAACAAAACAGTGATTCTTTCCACAAATGTACCACATTAAAGTCCAGTGATTACAGTAAACAAGATACAACTTCCAGAATTGCCTTATTTCTCAGTGTTCACCTATAAAGTGAAGTAATCCAGACAATTTAGTGCAAGGAAGAATACAATTAGGAGAAGGAGCAGTATTTTGCAACCAATTTAACGAATCCCCTAGGAGTGAACTCAGTACGTTTTGTTAGGAGATTTGTAAATGATGCTTCTTTATTCAATAATCTCCTATCCTTTGGTGAGGAAGGCAGACATAACATAATTCTACGTCTCAAATCATCAACATGACTTTGTTGGAGTTGTACAGCTTGCAGTATGTCCAGCATATAGAGTGTTTTCTTACCCAACAAACTACGTAGCCGCCTGTGCCAACCCTCAACTGCATTCTGGCTATGAGGGTAGCGCATACCACAGGTGTCATATTGATTCCAAAAGCTGCAATCAAACAAAGGAGGCACTCGTACACTCGTGACCTGCCATATATATAGGTTTCCTTAAAAAAAATTACACAATGGCCTACCCTCCTCTGGCATATCAGCTTCAATTTCATGAAAAGTATTACATATGTCCCCGGGGTCAATAAACGCTAATGCAGGTATCTCCTTGCACAGCATTGCAAAGGAGATACAGCTACCAAAGTGTCCTGCCAAATGTAAACGCTGAATATTTCTCCACGCAATTTGGCACAAATGAAACAAACAGCCCTTGGTTAATGTGTTAGGCAAATGTTTCTGAATGGAATTCACTGCAGCCCTTTCAAAATCAGTTAACACTATACTGGGAAGCAATCTAAATTCATGTTCACAGCACAACTGCAACACAATTCTCCAAAACATATCATAACATATTTCACTTTTGCTGGGCAATATCCCATACACTACAGGTACCACCTTTTTGTTGACTCCACCTGTCAGTGCGCAGTGTAATGTATACACTTGTTTACATTCGGTAGTGCTAATAGTGAAGGTCCCATCTGCCATGAGGTATTCTGACTCGAAGCATATTCAAATTATCCCTGGTGGTTATGACAACAACATCGGTATCGGTGTCGTTATCTGCACTATGTTTTATAATGAAGGAACCAGTCTTCAAAGCACTCAGTCCCCTAAGATACTGTTTTGTTATATGCACTATGTTTTATAATGAAGGCAGCAGTCTTCAAAGGTAGCACGTCAGCACTCAGTCCCCTAAGATACTGGAAGCCATTACACATTTCCAATTTCTTCCTATACCTCTGCCTCCCAATGGTTTGTTTAAGGGCACTTGTATTTGGTAAGTCATTGACAACATCACTTGATGTAGAAGCTAGGACTTCATCACTATTTTACATGGATCCTCCACAGATTGCTCAGCATGACGTTTCAACTGTTCTTTTACTCTCAGCACCTCCTCTAGCACTACATCAGGGGGATGGTAATGTGGTGTGATTTTCATCAGCCTATAGCCATTTACATCTCTTTCAGTTATGCATCTACCCTTACAACTTTGTTTTTTTTTCTTGTACAACACCAATATTGCTTGACCTCAACAGCCTTCTCCTGGTAGTACTGATACCCATCAACTAGCAACATTTCCTGACCCTTCTGAGTCCTACTTGTGCTGTATACTGCATTAACTGTGCCTGGTGCATATTCCTGCGAGGTTCCTTTCCCAGCCTGTAATACATGTTATAAACAGTCACAACTGTAAACGTCTCCCCTGTACAGACACAACCTTTCAAACACTGTCTATAACTTAATATGCAATAGGAACATCACAAGATTATAAAAACCCTTAGTTTGACATGGTATGGCTACGTAGAATTACATATAAATACAAATACATTTAGTGCGAGCATATATTGATCATGATACTGAACACAGCTTGCAGACATTTGAAACTGTATTGATGATATATGCCACATTATTTTACTTGCTTTCTCTAATACATTGTATACATTATTACCTCCATAGTCCCTTCTGCATCCGAGTCTGATGTTTTCCAACACTAGTGAATGCCACTAACAACATACACATGAAACTTTGGCAGGAAAATGTTTTACAGAACGCCAGACATACGTTATTACGTATGCGACATTATTTAAGGTCGTACTGCATCTATGTGAATGTATAATCAGCGGATAGCATTCAACAGTCGACCTTTACATATTCGCACAGTTTCAGTTCGCATTCAGGCTATCTTGAAAATGGTAGTTCGACCATATATCACTCGCCTGTTTGTGATTTGCGGTATTAAAGGTAAACCGACTGGACAACTCCATGGAGTTACTCCAAGTTCAGATTACTGTGGGTAAGGCCCCCATTCAAGTCAGCTGGTTATAAATCTTCCTCCATGGATCATAATTTGTACAACACCTACTTTACCAAACTGGAGTCAATCCAGATATTGCCAAACACTCTGGTCATGGGGGATTTCAATTATCCCACTATCAGCTGGGAAACCTACTCTAGCCCTAACTCACTGGTGCAAAAGTTCCTTGACTTTGTTAACTCAAATGCCCTGGAGCAAATTGTTCATACCCCAACAAGAGGAACAAACATACTAGATCTGGCCCTCACTAACGTGACAAACAGATGCACCACTGCAACATTTGGGCCTTCATTAGTCAAATCTGACCACAAATCAGATGCCTTTGAGCTGGCTCTAACACCAGAACTCACAAAGGGCAAAGTCAGACTTAAAACCTTCACCAAAGCAACCTATGCCCATACAAGGGAAGGTTTAAATGCATTCCAAGCCCCACTCCCAGCTGGAAGTGGTAACTGCACCAAAGCTTGCACTATAGACTTGGCTGTTCCAGAAAGAATCAAAGCCAGAGTCCCAAGTAAAAAAAAGCCACCCTGGTAGACATCCAGCAACAACAAACTTTACAACAAAAACAAAAACTTGCTGCCTAAGAAAACTAAGGTGAGGCCACAACAAAGGAAACATACCCTCCTCAGCCTCAACAGGAATATAAGACAACATGTCAAATCATCTAAGGGTAACTTTGAGAAAAACATAGCAATCACAACCAAGGATAATCATAAGGCCTTTTACAGCTATGTACATAGTGTAAAAGGTAGGAACAAAGCATGTGCTGAAGTAGTGATTAGTGGTATCACACACACTGATCCTGCAGAGATAGCAAACCTGCTAGTCAACGGATATGACAAAAACTTCACTGCCTTATTCCCTCAAAACTATCACACACTTTGCCCCTAACTTCCCCCAACCCTACATATCCAAACAGCAGGTCATTAAAGACTTGTCTAAAGCAAAAAACATAGCATCTATGGTACCAGATGGCAACCCAGGCTGTCTCCTAAACAAACTAAAGCACAAACTAGCATCACCATTAAGCATCCTATTCAATCACAGCCTAACCACTGGCTTTGTTCCTGGGGAATGGAGAACAGCAACAGTTATTCCTTTCCACAAAGGTGGCTTAGCAAATGACCCAGGGAATTACAGACCCATAAGTCTGACCAGCCTCATCTGTAAAACCATGGAATGTATCATAATGGACCTCATAAATAAAGATATAGCCCAGTTCAGCTTCACTAAGGGCAGTTCCTGCCTGTTAAACCTGGTGGATTTCTTCAAAAATGTGACCAGGACCATTGACAAGGGCAGTTCTGTGCCCACAGCATACCTCAACTTGGCAAAGATGTTTGACACAATCCCACACTCAGGCATTACCAATAAACTTAGCAAACTGAATGAAAACCCCTTTGCTGTAAGATGGATTACCAAATGGCTCACAAACCAGTCACCTATTATCAAAATGGGTGACTCCACATCCCCCAGCAGACCTGTCACCAGTGGGGTGCCACAGGTGTCAGTGCTGGGCCCCCTAATGTTTAGTATATACTTTTCAGATGTTCAGGTCAAAACTAAGGGGCTATTGCTGACCAGGCTTGTGGATGACTGCAAACTGGGTGCAATTACTGAATCCCCAAATGAGTCAGTATAGCTCAGGAGGGTCTTACACAGTCCAATGACTGGTGTCTTGGTCATGGTCTTAAACTGAATGCAAAGAAATGCATCATTCTCTCCAGTAAAAACAATGTCCCTTCACACTATCAAATTAACATCATATGTACCAACAAAGTGGTAAGAGTTCTGGGATCACAAGTAGGCTGTGACCTTAACCTTTACCACCATATGTCTACTGTAGTAAGGAAGGCTTTCTACATAGTACACTTGATTAGCAAAGGAATTGCTTCTAGAGCAAAGGAGGTCATAACGCCACTGTACTAGGCACTAATCAGGGCCATAATTGAGTATAATGCCCTTTTTGGCATGTACTGTACAAAGCACCTGCAGCGATTGGAGAGGCCTCAGAGGTTACTTACTAAGAAGATCAAGGGACTCCAGCATTTGCTTTGCACAGAATGACCAAAGTCTCTGTCATTATACTCTGTATCATATAGACTTATTAAGGGCGACTTATGCCTGGCTTACAGAGCAATCTCTGACCCAAACCTAATGAATCCATAAATCAAACAAAACTAGAGCTACCTTTTTCAGGGACCTAAATATGGCCTGTGACTTGAATATGCCATGCTGGAGGGACAGATTTGTCTCCCAGCCACTGCCGCATTTTTGGAAAAACCTGCCAATTCATGTAAGGCAGAGCACCTCTATGACACTCTTCAAAAGGAACCTGAGCAAGTGGATGGGCACTGTAAATCTTACTGAGGAGAGTGCCCACAACCCTCCTGGACATGGGCAATCATTAATAAATACAGTCCTGGGTATTGACTAAAGTATCTATGGTATTAACTGAATAGAAACCCCACAACCAGCAAAACCAAACTCAACCAAAAAATCACTGGTGCACCAGAGAAATGGACCAAAGAAATAACGTAAAATGATTTATTCAACGTTTTCTTCCAGTAGACTTCATCAGAATAAAAATGTAAATCACCAAGAACTCTTCTGTAAATAATGGTGATAATACAGTGGTTTTAACATTTGCATTTCTGTTCTTTAAAGAATTATTTACAGAAGAGTTCTTGGTGATTTACATTTATTTTATTCTGATGAAGTCTACTGGATGGAAATGTTGAATAAATCATTTTACGTTATTTCTTTGGTCCGTTTCTCTGGTGCACCAGTGTTTTTTTGGTTATCTATGGTATTAAATTGGGATGAAATAGCTAGGATTAAAATGACCTCCAGGTCGATAGCTTAGTAACCTCCTATGATCCTATGATATCTTCCAACTGTTCAAATATTTGCAGAATGTCCAGATTTTTGCCTCTTATTTTTGGTCTGTTCCTCATGAAATGTGTGGTTTTATGGCAAATCACTGAGGACTGAAGTCACTAAATAATGACAGACATTTGAGTTTCAGACATCATAGCCTTCACAAAATGCATGCTAATGCACAATATATTATTCTAACAACTATCTATGTTAAAAACACCAGTATTTAAAATATGTCCTTGTTTTTGGACCTTTGCCCCCCCCCCCCCATTATTTTTTGTTTTGTCCAAATATCTTACTCTGTGACATTGAGAGTTATGGAACAGTCTGTGTTCTGGACATTGACTAACAAGGACCATCCATAGAGGTCATTAAAGAAACATTGTTGAGTATCTACCTCAGCATAAGACACAGAAACCCTAAATAAGATGGTGATGATTACTGAGCCAAAGGCCTTCTTGGTATCATTTAGAAAACAGAGTTATTAATACTGAACCATCTTCTGAAACCATGTTTCTTCAAACTATAAGCTACAACAGACCTCAAGCCATTGTCTGAATTGTTAAGAGATGACAATATCTATAAATTATAAAGTTTGTAAAGAAGGCATTTGGCACTATATTTTGGTTGACTTCTAGAGTTGCTCCTGGTTTGAATTTGCACAACATATGCTTTTCTACAGAAAACATTTTTAGTGAGTAACAAATGATAAATATAGGTAAATCAATAAGCAAAGAATTCTCCATAGGATTTTATGAATCTTAGGTATAGATTACTAGTGACAGATCATGTTTGTCTGGAATTTTGTTCCTTATGCATACAGTTTTTGAGTAGATATTTTAAAACAAAAAGGTAGATGGCCAAGTGTTCCAGAATGGAAGTGGCATGTTCTAGAATGGAAGCAGTATGTTCTAGAATGGAAGCAGTATGTTCTAGAATGGAAGCAGTAGAAAGAGCAAGAGAGAACTCAAATGAGCTATGACTTTCTGCAAGATCTTGAGGATTATCTTGTCATAGATGGCCTCACTTTTGTGATATTGGGTTCTTTTTAAGATCCTAGTTTGGGCAAATCTCAGGGTGGCCACAGTGGTGCATCGGTTAGCTTTGCTGCCTCACAGAAATATGTTTTCTGGTTCAATTCTTGGCTGGGGTGCCTTCTGTGTGGAGTCTACATGTCCTCCCTGTGGTCACGTGGGTTTCCTCCAGGTGCTCTGGCCTCCCACATCCCAAGGACATGTTGTAAGTGAATTGGATACTCTAAAGTGGCCTTAGGTGTGAGTGTGTGTGTGCATATATGCACCTTCTGTGGAAGGTTGGATGCTGGGCTGGCAACTTGACACCATAGAACTCCACTGCCAGTTGTTCCGCAGACTGTTGTTCCACCGGGGTGACCCCTAACTGGGAAAAGAAGAAGAAGAAGTTTGGGCAAATCTCAAGCAAAACATAACAGCAATCCATTCTTTTAGTAGAATAAACATGGCAAAGAACTGAAACTTTGATTTATTTCAGAGTTTAGAGGGGCAATGAAGGGACTGTGAAGGCCTGCAGATATTATCATAGCTGTTGGTAACAACAGTTTTAGTTAGCAAATGGTTAACAGGAAAAAAAGGATTTGATCCATAAGCTCTTTGCGAAGGCAGATATGGGATATGTTGGCTAGAACTTGTTGAAATACTATATTATTTTAGTTTCTGTTCCAGCTATTCTATTGATCTCCTCTGATGTTAAGAAAACAAAAAATAAAAAAAGATTGCTGCTCACATGGGACAATCACAACGGAGATTTTAAATGCATCATGTGCGGTGGTGGTAAGAAGATTTACAAATTTACAAGTGCATGTAATGGTGGACCTTTTTGTCCATTTTTATAAACATTTCAACACATATCTAGTTCTAGGTCATGTCATTTCCCTCAAAGGCGTTCATTACTAGTACAAGCATCAGGCCTATTGGACACAGGGGGGAGGTGATTGTGTACCCACTTTCATTCTTGTTATTTATTTATAACTTAGCCATGTTTTAGGTACTTTGTTGTGTTACAAATGTGCTGCAAATTACAACAAAGGTGGAAAGCAGTTTACATTAAAGCCAGCACTAGCAACAATCACTTTTTTCTGGCCTTAGCTTAAACTACTTCCCACCTTTGCTCAGTTTTTAGCCCCCTGTGTATCCGTGGGGTCCATGCATAAAAACAGAACCAAATTAGACAGTTTACCAAGGTCACAGATCACTGAGGTGTAATCCTAAAGGTGTATTCTGAACATTTAATTAGCAATAATAGAGTGTGGTATAAAAAAATTGAATCAGTTAGACTAGTATGTTATACACTAAAAGGAATTATGCTATTTTCCATGTTAAATGATATAGACTGTGACAGCCACAGTTAAAAGTGCCTTGGCAACCATAGTTATATGAAGAAAATATATTTTGTGCCAAAACAATAGAGATGGGAAGAAGGGAGGAATACGACTTAATCTTTTTTTTCTCAGTGTTTGTACAACCTGGTTTAAAGGCGGAAAAATATAACATGAATTAAAATATAATTTTCTCTGAGCATCCCGTCATAAAGATTGCTGTGAATCTCTGAAAGAAAAGTTTGGCCACGACTCATTTTTAGATATTTGGTTGGTTTTGCACTTGCACTTCATTAGGACTTGGTTTTGAAAGAAGCTTATTTTTCACCATACTGTCTGCAGTATGAACCTTTCAAGATAAACTTCAGTTTTGCTTGCAGTATTATAAATTACAGAGGTTTAAGAATTATAATATGATAGTTTTGCATAGACTAATCAACAAGTTGAAAATGCAACCCTCCCCTCAAAAGGAGGCAAGGCAGTGGGGGAGGTTTTCGAGCTATAAGAGATCTCTGTAGCTTTTCTGATGGTTTGTTTATAAGTATTGCAGTGTAAATTAAATTATTTTTGAGACATCTCAGTACCAGTTTGGCAGTGGTTTCTTTGTCTTTCATTTAGTTATATAAAACAAAGGGTATTTATTACTGCTTGTAATAACACAGATGAAATTATTCTGGCCATTTGTGCTTTTGTCTCACACCATTTGATTTAACTAAAAACTGCTTTTATCTCTAAATGACAGCACAAATTGTTGGGAAACCGGTTATGTAGTTTGCAGTTTGGAAACCCATAAAAAAGCACAAACAACACATCTATGAGGCCAAAAATAATTTTTGTGATCAAATTTCTATTCTATATATGTGAGAATAGTCAAGGCCCACCTTCTCCTCTGGTTAGGTTAATGAAGATGTTCGTATTTGTGAAATCCACTGGCTACCAATTTAAATGCATATAATTACAATTTCTTTTCATCTTAAGCCTTTTTCTGCAGTCTAGAAGGACTTGATTACTTTATGGGATCATCCTTCACCTATATGGCCAAGTGGGTATTCTCACTATCTGAAAATGATCTCACAAAAATATTTTTCTACACTAGGATAGTAGACAATTTCAAGCTCAGAAGTAGATCTCTGAGTGAAACCCTAATTCTTAAGCTTTTCAGATATGTACAGGCAATCCATATTCACACAAAGCAAGATTGTTTCTGCAGAACAAAGGATGATTTATCCTCAACTGGTTTGTATGTATTCAAGGTAGAATTGGAGAATATATGGAAAGCTGATGGTAATATCTCTTTCTGTTCCTAATGTGACCATGAAGACAATTCAAATCAGGTAGGGATTCATTAGCACACTTAGGTTAAGTGTTTTCACTTATTTATTTATTTTATTTTACATTTGTTAACCAGGGGTGTCTGACTGAGCCAAAAAGGCCCTTTTTCAGCAGAAGCCTGGGGAGAAAAGCACCACATAGAGAAATTACAGATACATTTAAATATTTAGACATGATCAGTATACACACAAATTACAACAGGCATGCTTTACACTGGTATGCAACACATCACCAGTTACAGTGGAGAGAACAAACAAGAAAATATTAATTTAAAGATAAATGTAATTAATAGATTTGTGGTGTACCGCTGAAATTTGGAACATAGGTAGAATAAATACATAATAAGCAGGTACAGTACATACACTGTAGATTAGCCAGTGTTTGTGAGCAAGAGTGAAAACTATTATCAAGTACTCTAGGTTTAGTATGTGTACCTTATCCACTTTCACTAGCCTGGGGAGAAGTCATGGCACTGCCAACTTTGCTTGAAATGTTGCCTGATGAGGTCTTTAAAGGAAGCTTTGGATGATGTGTTTTGAATGCTAGTGGGGAAAGGATTCCATTTTTTAGCCACTGAACTACTATATAGTGCACCTCCAAAGCTATTGTAGCTGTTGGTGACTTCTAGTAATAGTTTGCTTGATGATCTAAGAGGCCTTTTGGCTGAGTGATGTTGTACTAGGTGTTTGAGGGCAGGACACTTATTGGGGAGGTAATAGATAGAATGACAGAGGCAGAGCTGACTGTAGGTTAGGAGGTTGGGTAGTTCAAGCCAGTGGAGCTGTCCCAAAGCAGTACGATGATGAGTTCTATATGAGCAATTTGCAGCAAAGTGGGCAATAACAGAATTGCCTGCTTTGCTGTTTTTTCTTAGTTCAGTTTTGTTGAGATTAGTCAGAATGGGAGATACACAGGGTAGGGTGGATAAAAGTTGGGAGCTTCATAGATTCTTTCTTTCTTTTTTTTACCAGAAGTGAAATACTTACAGCTATACATTTTCCAAGTTGTTCATCCTAAAGGACAGAAAACTGACATATGTAGGGAAAATGTTTAAAATCTGTCATTACAATGTTCAGAAGTCTGACAGTGTGTCAGAATTATGTTAGATGTTCCAGAGTCTAATAAATTCCATTTTATTTGTTCTGTACAACTGAGGCAGGGTATAGGCAAACTATTTGAAACAAATTATGAAGAGGAAATACTGGAACTGATGAGTTATGTGAAGGAAATGAATACTAAGATTATAAAAAAAGTTCTGGACTAGATTTAATGCCTCTGGAGCAGAGCAAAAGGTAAATGATGCCTATGTTAGAGATAGAAGCTTGGGTATTTTGAAACCAAAGCACACTGGTTAAAGTACAGACTTGTTTATTAATGTGTGCGTAAAGAAATAACGATGCGCTACTGCTTGTTTATTTAATTTGCTGGAGTATAGTTAATGCGGTAACAAAGTGGAATGCAGTTTGTTAAGGAATTGTTAATATGGGTTTGTTAGCTGAGAGTTATAAAATGTGAGCTGTGATATTAGTAGGAGATGCACCAGGCAGTATGTAAAAAGTCACAGAGAATGGGTGCACATTTTAGACAGAATGCTAGAGAGAGAGCTAGAGGGACAGAGAAAGAGAGTTGAACAATGCAAAAACATACATTACTGAAGGTATGAGAGTAGAAATGTGCAAATATGGGATGCAAGTCTATATGTAGTGAATAAATATGTCCTGCACTCCTTGGAGATGTGAGTGTTTTGGGGTTGCATGGCTTCTCATACCTAATATTCCAGTATTGCATTGACAGTACTTTGTGACACTGGAGGTAGAAAGCTTTATTGAGGTGTAGGTTGGACATTATTTGCAAGTTTATTAACTCACAGAACACATATTTATTTATTTATATTTATTTAATATTTGTTTAGTGGGAAAGTCTGACTGGAACAGGACCCATTTTCATTGGAGGCCCAGTGAGAAACATTCCAGATGTATGTCTTTGGAATGCAGGAGGAAAGTGAAACATCCAGAGAAAACCCACACAAATGTAAGGAGGACATGCAGACTCAATACAGAAGGCACCCCAGCTGAGAATTGAACTGGAAAGCCCATTGCTGTGAGACAACAATGCTAACAGCTGCACAACTGTGCTGCCTAACCAGGGACCTTTAGATAATTATTTAACTATTACAATAACAACACTTATGAGAGTACTATAGTAATGTAAAGCAGGGTGGGCTTGCCATTTAGTGATATTTATGGTGAGAGAAAAGGGGATCTGTGATGTAAAGTTGCAAGAGCTGTTAGTACTAAACTGCAGGGAGCAATGCAATGCTTACGCAAGCACACACGCACATACACACACACACACACACACACACACACACACACACACACACACACACGCATGTGTGTGTGGCAAAGGGTAGATGGATCTTTAGACTACAAGGATTTTTTGATTGATTTACTAAAAATACATACCAATTTTGTAAACCCTGAAGCAATGATCTGCAATTATTTGTGCCAGAGTACAGAATTTTAAATGCAGACTTCTGTATTAATGCTAAAAAATAAAAGTGGCAGATTTTGGAATCCAGTTTTCAACTCTGTTTTAAACGTTCTGAAATCAAGATGATTAAGTGAATTAAAATATGTCTTGAATGCAACTGTTGAAAAAAAAAACAATATTGTTGAATGATTAAACACTTTGAAACAGTGCTGTGAACTGTAGTTTCAGATCTGTCCTCATACACCTGTAAATCTGTACAGAGCCAAAATTAATGGGTGGGGGCAAAGGTCTAAAAATAGGGACAATTTCTGAAAATCACTCATAAACTTAGAAAGTTGTTAGAATAAGAGGCTTTGCATTAACGTACATTTTCAGAAGGATATGGAATCTGAAACTCAAATGTCTGATGTTATTTAGTTATTCAATCCTCAGTGATTTTCCAGAAAACCATAGGTTCATAGGTTCATAGGTAGGTACTAGGCTATTGGCCCAAGGGCCTACTTAAGCCTAGCCAACAAGGTTTCCTGGCTTACGCCACCCAAGAAAATTATTTTCCTGTGCCACTGTCGAGCAGAAACACAGAAGTGATCCCCGGGGTGTATTTTGTATTTTCCATCCACTCATCAAGATTTTTCTTGAAGAGTGCTAATGAAGAACTTTGCTTGACATAGATGGGTAGCCTGTTCCAGAGTATGGGAAGTCTCTGAGACAGGAATCTATCCCTCCAGCATGTCCTATTTATTGTGGTGACAAGGTTTAGGTCCCTAGAGCGTGTAGCTCAGAGGGACTTGGATTTCTTTAGGTGTAGCATGTCCAACAGCTCTGGGTTTGACATAGCTTTATATGTTAGGCACAGATCACCTCGGAGTAGGCGATATGCTACGGAGTAAAGCTGGAGTTTTTTGAGGCGGTCAGTGTAGGGCATTTATTTGAGGCCAGTAATCCTCTTTGCCACAAATTTTATGATGGACAGACTAACAATATAAGTCAGAAATTCAGTCATTGTGTAAAAATGTAGATAGTTGAAAGATTTGCCCGTCCCACTACATACATGTTTTTATTTAATTCTCAACAGGTAGGTGGAATGGGCCACATGGATCCCTTTCAACACAACCTATAAACAGCAGAATCAGTAATACCCATAAAGCAAGACTAGATGAAATTAAACAAGGTGTGGAATGAAACAAACTTTTAAAAATTAGTAAAACAATGAAGTATAAACAGCAGTCAGGTAATAACGTTGATCTCTCTCTCTCTGTCTCACACTATTTGAAAGGATAGACAATACCGAATTACAGGCACAGCTCACTGTGTCTTTGTGTTACTATTTCCACTTTAGGTGCTCATTAACTACTGAAGCTGCACTGACTAAATGGACCTGGAAATATTCATTATTACTGCAGGTGTGCTTAATGCTGAAACATAATCTGTAGAAAACGGCATTAAATGTTTCATTTCTGCATGTCGTTAGATGTCTGTCTTTGTGCAGCTGAAGCTGATCTCCCTAAATAGTTTTTCTGGCTAATCTTGGTTATGTTTAAAATCTCCAGCCATCTCATTAGTTCCTCCTTTCTAAGAGCTGCTTGTATAGACCATCTTTATTTACAAAATAAATGTACTGACCGATGCTGACTTCAGAAATTCTTTGCCGATTGCCATTTTTAATTGATCGCAGCCAGATATCTAAGGTGCACAGAGTCATTAATGTGGTTGTAACTGATTACTACAGGGCATCTGTGAATATAAATGACTGACCTTTGATGCTGTTTTACAATTCTTTCTTGGCACAGCAACTATAAGTATCTGTATTGCAGTACTGTCACCAATGGCCATTTCTTTATTTCATACATTTGTTGATCAGGTATGTCTCTGGTCACAAGTGTTACTTTTTAGGGGAAACACTGTGTGATTAAATTACTTGGTCAGAGTCAAACAGTGGGAAAATGGAAACAAAGACACTCAGATCCGGCACCCTGAACTACAAGAAGAGTCTTAACATGCCAACATTTTAATCTTATGTGTTAAGTGACATCATGAGTAGGTACCATTAATGTACATAAGCAATTCATGCCAATAACTGGTGGGCACTGAGGCAGTCACTGGGTGAAAGTCACTGACCACTGCTGTCTTTTCATGACAGTTACACTCAGTGACTGGGATAAGCAGGGTTAGGGAATAACTGAGTGAAGTAAGTTAAACTTAATCATTGAGACAAATGTTTTTTAACTTCATAGCAATCTAATATCTAAAGTATACGCAGTCAATAAAGTGGCAATAATTAGGGGGTACAGAGGCAGTCTGTGAATGAAAGTGACTGACATCTACTGTTGTTTGATCACAGTAAAACAGTCATTGCTCTAGCTTGGCAAGAGAAATGTGACTGTACATGTTTATGTATGTCGTAAGCGGTTGGATGTGTGAATTAACACTAATTATGGATTTTACTTTTGAGTATTTTATGCTGTCTTTTCACAGTCAAAGCTGGTATGCCCTATTATAATGGGCATACATGAGTGTAACTAGTGTGTGTGTGTGTGTGTGTGTGTGTGTGTGTGTGTGTGTGTGTGTGTGTGTGTGTGTGTGTGTGTGTGTGTGTGTGCATGTGTGCGTGCATGCGTGTGTGTGCTATTTTATGAATATAATCAAGAAACAACTAGTTTTTTTACTCTCTGAATGTTATTTTATTATAAACATATTGAAGACACAAGCCATGTTTTCACTTTTTGAGTGATACTTTATTGTTAAACTTTAGTAATATCCTTACTGTAAATTTCTTTATATTAATTTCACTTTAAATATGGACATTTTTCTTTCTCTTATACAGTCAAAGTCATACAGTACAAAACTATAGGTATACTTGCAGAATCTGAAATTCTACATTATGCCTGTTTTCCAGTGAGGGATTGTATGACTTGTCATCACCTTGCAAGTGAAACTACTGTCAGGAATATATATTTCTCAAGGGAAAAGTTTTCTTTTGTCACTGAATTTATGTTTGTCAAGCCCTAAAAAATGTAGACTCGTGAATCAATAAACATGATATGAAGATAAAGCCGTACGCTTGTGCCATTGTCTTTTATCTGAAATCATCATGTACTTTGCAGAAAAATTTACTAGAATACTTAAAACCACTTTAGACATAAGGACCTATATTTCTGGTTATTCCTAGAAGAATTACATGGATTGTCGGATGGCTTTTTTTAAATTTATTTATGTATGTATTTATGAATGCATGTATACAGGTATGTATTTTTTGCCATTTTGTTCACAATAAGCAAATACATTTCTCTTAATTTCAGGTCGATAAACCCAGATTATATATAAATCATATAATTAGTATATTTGTAGATAAGTATAGCTAAGATACTTGTAATAAAACCTTCTGCCATTTTCAGGGATCAGTACAAAACATATCTGGCACTTGTAATATTGACATCCGCAAATCTGAGATGATGTTATCTCTTTGTCAACACTGATTTTTGCTCATTTCAGTGTGTTATATGAAGATGACTGCCCACCCATCTTGTCTGGAAACAAATTATAATATATTGAAGAAAGACATATGAATTGACATCCATAGGTAGTATCAAATTCAGGTAAGAGTGACCATCAGAAATTGAAAATTATTTTGTTAGCAGAACAATCAGTTTACAATAGCAGTATAGCTTTTCAGTTGCCTTCAGAGTAAAATTTTAACTATCAATAAGAATTGTATACTTTTGGTGACTTCAGGCAAAAAGGAATATGTAATTTCATATAAAATGATAAGTTTATTTTATACATTATGACATAAAAATTGCATTAAAAGTAAGAATATAAATCTTCTATTGCCTTTGAGGGTGGGAACACAATCTAAGGGTATTTTACAGATAATTATGCCACTAACCTCTCAATAAAATTACATGATATGTTAGTTGGTGTCAGTGGCTCAACTGATAGCACATATACCTTTGGTGGCCAGTGATCAGAAGACATTGGATACTATTCCTGTTCCATGGTCAGTGGCTCAGCTGATAGCAGACATACCTTTGGTGGCAGGTGATCTGAAGGCATTGAATTTTATTCCAATTCCAAGTCACTGGATTCATTTTCAAATTACTGAAACTGCAGTGTGACATTAGAAGGTGCTGTACTCCTGAGTGTGCCATCCTTCGGATGAGAAATTAAAACAAGGCCCCAAAACCTTGAGTTAGTCGATAGCTCAAGAGGATGCAAAAGATCCTACTGATCGAAAAGACCAGGGGAAGTCCTGGCCAAATGTCCCTTAGAAACATAACAACCACTGCTGATCTCCTGAAAAGAGGGAACTAGCCCAGTGGGACCAAACTGATCAACAAAGGATGAATAAATAAATGATAAATTAATAAATACATTTTTTAAGACCTGGATATTTATATATGACATTCAAAATATGCAAAAACAATCAGTAATTTTGGGGTAGTCCTTCTGAAAGTGCCCAGTATTTATTAATTTATTTATTTTACATTTGTTAACCGGGGGTGTCTGACTGAGCCGAAAAGGCCCGGTTTCAGCAGAGGCCCAGGGAGAAAAGCTCCACAAAGAAAAATTACAGTAGTAAAGTGGTTAATATTGCCTGTGACTGTGAAGATGAGGAAGCATTAAAAATGGTGGATTTGTAAGAGTAACCCTCTATTATATCCCTTCTATCAGCATATATTTCATTTTTATCAGCTAAGTTAGGATTTCCTTCCATTTCCTTTTATGGAGTTAATGATGTCATGTCACTAAGACCTTTGACACAGGAAGTAAAGCTGTATTTAGAAACATTTTAGTAGGACTGTTTGGTATATCATATGCATGGAATGAGAAGTTAAATTTCTCTAAAACTCACTACAGAGCCTCTTAAACACCATAGGTCCAGTAACTTCTTGGCTAATTTATTTTTTCAATAAATTTTTACAGTTTTTTTTTTTTCTGGATGGTGACGTATCCCAACAAAGATTGCATTTGAATCCTATAACATAGCAGTGCCTCCATTTCCTTGATATCTGTATGAAGTTTAAAAAGAAAGTCAGGTCCTGTTTATTGCAATTGTAGAAATGATGCTTGCTACATCATCACATGTATGAATCAAAAAAACTAAACATGCTCTCTAAAATGCACCATACAGCATATGAAATACTGTCACTTCTGGCAGTCCCGAAATACTTGGCTTAATTTAATAACTGGTTTGGCAGTTAGTATAGAGGGTTATTAATGCTCTGACTTGTAACAAGCTGCTTTCTCTACCCCATCTAGATAAGGTGCATAAACTAGACAGTGCTCCCAGTAAATGAGCAAAAAAAATGTCATCCAGGAGTTTTTTGAGAAACATTCCTAAAGAGCCACTTACAGTGGTCTGGGTTTTTATGCACACTCAAAGCTTCTACCTGTAAGGCAAACCTGATTAAAAGTGAGCACTAAATTACTTTTATGCAAGCAGCACTAACCCCAGTTCTTTCCCTGTGCCTGTGCTTTATGCAGTTGGAGGCTATTATTGGCATGTAGAGTGCGACAGTTTAACATCACGGGTTACATTTGTAAGTTGCTATTAAACTTCATCGTGTAGTCTGGTGTTTGATAACTGTAACCTGCAAATAAGTTTTATGTTTTTATACTGAGTTCGACACATTTGGATTTCATTTGCATGCTGTTAATCGTTGTCAGGACGAGTGCCCTCAGGTCACTACTGCAAAGAGACGGTCATATGAAGTGGATTAGACTTTAAAAAAATCTGTTTTGTAAGTCTTTAGAAACATGCACCATAACGTCTCGATTAAAGAACTAGTTATAACTTTTAAAACAGTCTTTTCTTTATTTTTTGGGGATTCACGCAAATTCTTTGGCTGTCGGCTGTCAGCCTCTGTCTTCACAGTTTATTTGTACCTATATCCTTATATTCATTAAATTTGCTTAACTGTTGCTACAGTTGTGATTTGCATTAGGCACTTGCTGTTCAAAACTGCCTATTGCTTATATCATCTGTTGCTGACTGACTGCAGGTATTTTCGTAAAACAGACGTTGTGAGTCTAGTCAGGCAAGCAGAATGACAAAAAACAAATGTCTATAAAAAACGAAGTACACAATTACAGAAAATGGTGCAAAATGCTGTAACAATGATGTAAGCAGGTTATGGCTTAGTAGTGGGGGTAAAATTAAAAAAATGCGTCATCTCATAGGCTAGTACTAGGCTGATTGCCTTTGTGGGTTATTTTAAGACTAAGCAATTACCCCATGTGAAAATCAAATGCTGCACCTTGTGTCTATAAGGAAAACACCTTAACCATTATGCCAGCCATCTCAGACTAGACATAAAATACTTATGGGATTATCTGATTGAAAGGCAGAGTACACGCCTGAGCTGATATACAAGCCACTGTCTACTCCTTCCATCCCTTCTATACGTATCCCCGATTTTTACAAATCTCAGTACAATCCTTAAAACTAGCTTGACACATGTTACAATAAAATAGCCAAATTTGCAGAAAATAACCCCACTAAGACCCCACCACTGCATAGCCCTTAGAAACTTACACTGGCTAAACAACTCAAGATAGTCCATAACTTAATTTCCCTAAAAAAATGCCCATAATTGAAAAATATGCTCCAGCTATATTCCAGTTCTAGACTACTAGCGTCAAGTAAAAAAACTACTCCTCTCCACGTCTAAAACAAGCAGCTCAGCTGGGGTTTCTCTAAAATCCCATCAAGTCACTAAAAACTGGAATTTTATCCCACTGCAAAGAAAATGTACAGACAAGACACATACCTTCAAGTTACTACTAAAACAATATCTAAGTAAAAATGTGTTCTGCTACAGCTCAGCTCCTGGCTAGAATAAATTGTTTGGCCACACCTACAACCTTTTCTCCAAATTCTTCTCTTTTCCACTTCCCCTTTTTCTCCATTAGGCCTAACTTTGTTTAGATAAATTAAATCAATCACAGGCTCTAAGTGATAAGACTCAATCTCTTCTTTTAAATTAGATCATCCACTATCTAACTATCCCCTCTCTATCACAGTTTCATCACTCTCGCTCTCTCTCTTTCTCTCCTTCATGCATCCTCAACCCCTTTTCCCATGTTGCACATGAGGTCAGGGTGTCACTTCCACAGTGGCAATCATCTTAAGCCAAGGTTTACACCACCTCGCTGCTAGCCCTGTCAAAGCAGTTCATTTACACCACACACTCACACACACACTCTCACCTATGACCAGTTTAGAGTGTCCAATCCACCCACCACATGTGTTTGGAATGTGAGAGGAAAACGGAGCACCCGGAGGAAACCTATCCAAAACTAATGCTCCTTATAAGATTCCAATAGCCCCAACCATTCTCACTCTCCTAATTACTTTACTTATCATTCTTAAATGTAATGATACATATCATAATATAGTTCATTAACAACCACCTCTCCCCATTTCTAATATTTCCATAGTTAAGCTGTCTCATCATTTTCACAGGTGTGTACTAGGCTAATTGCCCTGGAGCCTTTACAAGCCTAGCCCACAGAAGTGCCCTGGCATCATGCCTCCTGACATTAGTTCCCAGTGCCTCTATCAAGTAGAGCCACTGGAGTGATCCCCGTGGTGAACTTTCTATTACCCATCCACTCATCAAGGTTTCTCTTGAAGAGAGACAGCAAGGTGCTCTGCATGACATGTATGGGAAGTCTATTCCAGAGCATGGGCAAGGAACCTGTCCCTCCAGCATGTTCTTTTGATTGTGGTAATGAGGTTGAGGTCTCTGGAGCGTGTGGTGCGGAGGGATTGGGATTTCTTTAGATGTAGCATTTCTAACAGAGCTGGGTCAGACATGGCTTTGTAAGTCAGTCAGAGATCACGTCTAAGTAGGTGATATGAGACAGACAATAGCTGGAGTCTTTTGAGTCTGTCCATGTAGGACATGTGTTTAATGCCTAGGATCCTCTTCGTGAGGTACTTCTGTGGCTTCTCCAGCTGTTGCAGGTGTCTAGTGACATACATGCCAAATGGCGCATTATACTCAATGATTGGTCTAATGAGGGAAGAGTAGAGACAGACAATGACCTCTTTCTTCCTGGATGCAAAACCCTTGGTAATGAGATGTGCCACATAGAAGGACTTTCTGATCACAGTGACAATGTGGTGGCTGAAGGACTTGCATCCCCAGATCTCTTATAATGCCTTCAGTGTTCAGTGAGCTCCCATCGATGTGGTAATTACTGGAAACTGAGTTTTTACCAAAGGGGATGATGACACACTTTTTGGCATTAAGCTTAAGGCCATGGTTTCAACACCAGTCACTGTTGTCAGTGAGGCCTTTCTGTAGGATGTCTACATCACTTGGGGAGTTAATAATGGCTCCCAGCTTGCAGCTGTCTGCAAACTTGTTCAGCCAGTGTCCCTTTGTGTTAGCCTGGACTTCTGAAAAGTAGATTCTGAACAGGATTGGACCCAGGACTGATCCCTGTGGGACTTCACTCGTGACTGGTTGGCAGTCTGACTTGGAGTCCGTTACTTTCACACTGTGTGTTCTATCTATGAGCCAATTTGCAACCCACCTAGTGATATAGGGGTTGATGCCTAGTTTGGTGAGTTTATCAATAATTCCTGAGTTGAGGAATGGTATCAAAGGCCTTAGCCAGATCGAGGTAGCTGTGTGCACTGCCTTACCTTCATCCATAGCTCTGGTGACTGACTCAAAGAAGTCAACCAGGTTGAGCAGGCATGATCTTCCTTTCACAAAGCCAAATTGCATGGGGTCTAGAGCTTGGAGGTTTCCTATATCTTTGTTAATCAGGTCCATGGTGATGCACTCCATAGCTTTACATATCAGACTCATCAGGCTAATGGGGCAATAATTCCCAGGGTCTGTAGTCATTCCCCCTTTATGGAGTGGTATGACTGTAGCAGTGCATCATTCAGTAGGGACAAAGCCTGAGGTGAGGCTGTGACTGACCAGGGAACACAGATGTGGTGCCAGTTCACTTTGTAGTTCATGTAGAACACAACCAGGGATAATATTGGGTCCAATGGAAGCTGTATTCTTGGCCTTGGACAATGCAGCTTTAACCTGTGCTGCAGTAATGCTGGGTGCCTAGCAGTCTTCCAGTATTGTCATTGGTGGGGAGAGAGGGGTAAAGTTGGCCCTGAATCTGTCGGCCGGTATGTTGGCAATATCTGTTGGCTCATTATAGGAGGTACCATTGTGCAGTAACAGAGCAAATCTGGGTATTGCAGTGGAGGTTCTTGATATAACTATAGAATGCTTTGTGATTGATTTTAGTGTGTCACAATTCTGCCTTCATAGCTGGCTTTGCAGGATTTGATGAGGGATCTCAACTTTTTGTTGGGGCTAATAAGGGAGTTTTTCCAGTCATGGGACTTCACCTTTTTCTACAACAGTTTCTTCCTTCTGTTGTAGAGTTTATTAATGGCAGGGGACCACCAGACTGGCTTCCTTTTTTTTGGAGGAGAGTGTCTTCGTTCTGTTGGGTATGTCTAGTTCCATACATTTATGTGCATGTTCGTACAGTGCATTGGTATATGATTTGGCAGTCATGCAGCTATTTTCCAGTGGCATGGGTGCTGTGAAGTTAGCCACCTCTGTTTTTAGGAGCCCCAAATCAGCTTTGGAGAAGTTTTCCAAGGTGGTTACCTTTGCAGGGGGTGTGGGTGAGATGTGGATTTCCATGGTGATTAGTTTATGGTCAAATCTGACCAGGGAGGGATTGCCTGTTGGTGTAGAGTAACATTCATCCATGTTAGTAATTAGCAGGTCAAGTATGTTGCTTCCTCTAGTGGGGGTCAGAATGAATTGGTCCAGGGCATTGGGACTGATGAATTCCAGGAAGCCTTGGGCCATTGTATTGGTGCTTGAGTAGTTTTCCCAGCTGATGGAGGGGTAGTTGAAGTCTCCTAGTAGAGAGTGTTGGGTTGGACCTTGATAGATTCCAGGGTGATTAGGAGCATGGAGTGAGAGTCTAGGGACATGGCTGGGAACCTATAGCAGGCTATGACCTGGATCGCCATCTTACCCAATGTTAGTGGTACCTGAAGTATCTCGATTTGTTATGCTGGGCTACTAGTCTGGAGGTGTGTATATCCTTTATGAATATGGAGACATCACTGCCTTTGGAGCTTCGGTACATGTTTTAGGGCTGAAAGGTGTGGAATGAGTTGTAGCCTGATAGCACAGTGGTGCTTTCTGAAGCTTTAAACCAGGTCCCCTTTACAGCACAAATAACGATGTTCTCCATTTTAAGGAATGCTTTGAGTGAGTGCATCTTGATGTTTAGACTTCTAGTGTTGAGCAGCATGACCCTCAGATTGCATTTATTTATAGCTGTTATGGTGGTAATTTGGTCTTTGGAACACCACCTAAAAAAGGCACTATAAAGGTGGCAAGAGCCTTAGTCAGTACCCAGAAACCCAGGGGTGAAAGATGCGGGCCATCTCTGGCAAAGCATCAAGGTCTGTCAATCATGTCATCCCAAGCAGAAAGATATTGGCTACCCTTAGAATGACACCAGAAACTTAGCCAATTGTTGAAGTCAGTCATTTTTTGTTTGTACTACGGTATCATTCTGGGTGATGGTAGGATACTGCTCAGGGCTAGGGTCATACCTACCTGGGCCACATAATCCAAGAGCTCCACCAAGTCTCTTTTTTATGTAGTGCAGGGAGGTGCATCTCAGGTCATTCACACCCACATGGACAATGACAGAGTCATTGTACTTGTTGTGGAGTGACCTGAGTGTGTATGTTATGTGTTGGATTCTGGCATCTGATAAACAGTTGACTGTTATCTTCTCCCTATTTAACCTAGTGAGTGGGACAACTGTGTGCCTCGCTATTGATTCACCTATGATTAGTGTATTGGGCAAGGTGTTTAGCCTTAGGGGTTCAGGTTGAGGGGCACACTGTGGAGGTGAGCTTTGTGTTCTGAGGCTTGTGCTGTGTTGTGGTGGTTGAGTGTGATTCTGTCTTGGAGGTCTCTGGTGTTTGGATAAATTTCTGTTGAGAGCCTCCATGAAGGTGGGTGTGTGGTTTGTGTTTTTATGTGACAGCTGTGATGGTGGGTGTTCTGGAGGTTTATGTGTTCCATGTGGTGTGGTCCAGGTATGGACCTTCTCCTCTTGACCTGCTAATCCGGTCTTGGCTGGAGAGTGCATAGCTTCCAGTTTGGTGATATAAGTGCATCTCTCACAAGTCTCAGTGTTGGGAGGTAAGAGGAGTGGTTTGTATGTGTACATGAGGCAGTTGCTACACTGCCTTAGATTTCCCAAGTGCACCAGGTTAATAGTTAAAAGCTCAGGGAAATGACCTTGAATCATGCCAGGAGGGGTGGTCATAACTACTAAATACTAGAGCTATTTCCGTGAAGAATGACTAGTGCTGATGGCACTTAGGTGTGCTACAATAATTAAACCAGAAAGTTGAAAGGGATGAAAAAACTGCCCAAACAGCCAATAAACTACAATTTCTGGGCCAGAAACCACTCCTCTTGTGGTAGACAGGCTACCTAGTGCTTACCACTCCCACTGATAAGCTAGATTCTGCCTTCCAACACAGAAAGGCTTGGGGGGGGGTGTTCAGAAGCTTACAAACAGTCCTGGATACAGCAAATCTGTATCAGGACTAAACAAGTTAAGGAAAGGTGGGAAACAAGCTTAGAACTTTTTTTTACAGAAAAGCAGGTAAAACAGCAGTAAAAATAATTCAAATGCAGTGTAAGCTAGCACACTTGAGTGTGTAGCAATATTAAAGCAAATACAGTTTAAATAAATGCAATTAAATTTAAAATGATCAAAAAACAAGTGCGGAAATCAGTAAATTAGGAAAGAATCAAACTGGAGGCACTTAGCGTATCCCCTTCTCTTTCCTGATGCTCTTGCAGTCTGCAGGATGCCAAAACTGGATCCACGCAGCTTAAACAAGCACAAACCTGCACAAACATGGACTTTAAAAACAGAAAGTTGAAAGGGATGGAATAACTGCCCATACAGCCAATAAACTACAATTTCTGGCCAGAAACCTCTCTTCTTGTGGTAAACAAGCTACCTAGTGCTTACCACTCCCACTGATAAGCTAGAAGGCTTCCCTCCAACGCAGAAAGGCTTGGAGGGAGCTCAGAAGCTTACAAACAGTCCCTCGATACAGCAAATCTGTATCTGGACTAGACTAGTTACAGGAGAGGCAGGAAACAAGGGCAAATGCGGGCTTTTAAACCAGAAAGTTGAAAGGGATGGAAAAACTGTCCAAATGGCAACAAACTACAATTTCTATGCCAGAAACCACTCCTCCTGTGGTAGATAGGCTACCCAGTGTTTACCACTTTCGATGTCTTAGTTGCTAGAAGTTGCAATATCATATCTCTCTTTACTATGTACAGGCCTGTGTCTATTTTTAATGAAGTTCAACACTGTATATACCTATGCAAGATATCTATGTGATCTGTTTCTAAATGATGTTTATATAAACTATTGCAAATCCTTTTCTTTCATGCGTGTATACTTACATATTCCTTCTGATATCATGTGATTGCATTTTATGTGTCTGTCAAGACTGGTGTCAATTGTGGAGATTTTCTCCTATGGTCTATTCTAAAAAAAGTGTCTTATCCCAGTTGGACTTTCCCAGTAAACAAAGATAGATAAATAAATAAATACAATTATCTAATGTCAATTTTATTCTGGATATCCCAGAAGATTGTGTCTAAATTAATTTTAAACATTGCTGTAACATTTCCTTAAAGACCTTTCATTTATTTTACAGCATTCAGGCTATTTCTGGCACATTATATCAAATCAAGCGGGCTTCAGCTAAGAAAAATATCTGGCGATCTATCTATCTGTCTATCTATTTGTCTATATAAATTTCCTTGCTTACTCACACATCTCTTGTCTACCAGGTTAGTCCCACCAGGCTTAAGATCTGTTTTCATGGGTTAAGGTGAAATATCATTTATATGGACAAAGAAAATTTTGTCCAAGGCATTAATAAATTCTCCATTTGTACACTATTCATGTGATCATCTATCAGACTGAAAATGCTTTAGCGGTGTTGTGAAACTATAACCCTGCTTCTGGCCATTTCAATGTGCAATGGAGAAATTGGATGATATTATTGAGTTAGAGACAGACACTAACGCCTGACTAATCTCCTAGTTTGTTTAGACACTCGGGTGAAAGATGCTTCTTAAAGAGGCTTCAGCCTCGAGAAAACTGCTGTAAAGTGATAGGATGGAGTCTGTCATTCTAGTGATAAGAATTTCTGAGTTCCTGATTTGGAGGCACCTGTTCCTCAACTCAGATGACACTGATGTTCCTTTCGTCAGGTTGGTCAAGATGTGAAACAGGAGATGACAGGGCCAAGACATCAGGTTGCTCATTTATTCTACCAGAAATGGACCTCCCCCCACAAAGGAAAGGTGTTAAATTTATTATTTCGAAACAAAATATTCACAGTAAACCTGCTGATATGAGCCATTCACATATACTGGAAACAATAATGCTATCAGAACATTTCACTTTGCTCCTGCAAAACCTCATGTCACTGTTGACAAAAACCTTGCCTTAAAATGCACAAATGTCCCTAAATGTTGCCCTCAGTGGCATTCTGCAGCAAAAAAAGTTATTTTTAGGTGAACAATCCTCTTTTAAGAAAATTATACGCAGATACAGTGGATATAAAAAGTTTACACACCCCTGTTAAAATGCCAGTAACAAAGTATTAGTTTAAGGGTGTGCACACACAAATCATATTAGTTTAAGGGTGTGCACACTTATGCAACCAGTGTATTGTATTTTTTTTTTTTTTTTTTTATATTTTTTCCCCTAACAGATTTGTTTGTTTTTCAATTAAATTGTATAGGTTATAGGTCAAATTAAAGGTGGGAAAAGATTTGAAATGATTTACTGTGGTCTCATTTTTTTATATCACGAAAACCTGGCATTTGAACAGGAGTGTGTAAACTTGTTATATCCACTGTACATGTCAAATACATTAGGTAAGATAGTAAGAGGACAAACAAATGAATGGTGGATATGAATGCATTAAATCCCTTTTAAACTGGAACTCAAACAAACTGCTATATCACTTGCAAGCTTTTTGGGGGAAGAGCTCTGGTCTGTCCTTGACATACCTCTCAGCTGTCCAGAATTTTGCAGAATGTCCATATTTTGTCTCATAAGTTTGGTGTGCCCCTTGTAAAATGTATGATTAGTCTGAAAAGTCACTGAGAATTGTAAACATTAAATAATGACAGACATTTGAGTTTCAGACTTCATAATCTTCAGAAAATATACCATTTTAAGAGGGATTTCTGAAAGCAATATATGACATTGTCATGCTGAATAAAAAAAACTTGATGGGAGCGAGACCTTCAGTGAGGAAGGAAATGATGACAACCCCTTGGTTTCAGCTTCATGCTAATCCTTATTATAAGTTCTTAGGTTCATAGGTTTGTACCAGAATATCGACCACCAGGGTCTTTATACGCCTAGCTGTGCAACCAACCTAGTTTTGTCCTTGACTACGTTGGACACCTACATGGTGGAGGTATGTTAGTAAGGAGATAGCTAAGGGGCGTGTGGGGGGAATACCTCTCAACTGTACAGATATTCGCATAATGTCCAGATTTATGCCTCATCTTTTGTTCTGTTTTTCATATAATTGTGGTTTTCTGTCAAATCATTTGCAAATTATTCAACAGTGAAGTCAGAAAATAATAGAAATTTGAATTTCAGACTTCATACTCTTCAGAAAATTCACAGTAATGCAAAACCTGTTATTCTATCAACTTTCGAAGTTTGAAAGAGCAATATTTAAAAATTGTTCCTGTTTTTAGGCCTTTGTCCCCAATTATTTATGACAGATTTCTTGCTCTAAGATTTGAGAGGTATGGTGGGGGTACATTAGTTGGGATTAGTTAACTTACTCTTGGCTTCTATTTAAGAGACAAAGGGGTCAGATTGGGAGTGAATTTATGATTCCTCATCCAATGATCAAGCTGTTGTTTGGAAAGGGTTAAAGGTGAACTTCATTTATGGATGGGAAGCATGTTCCTTAAAGGGGGATCCTTTGAGACAAATATCACTTGCTCCAGCATGTTTTATTTATGTCACAGGCAAAGTTCAGGTCCTTGGATCTATTATGTCTGCTGCTATTTGTTTCATGGATGTGTAAGTAAATAGCAGATGCATTGGAACTACATTTCACTACTCATTCACCCACATAACCTTTATGAACCATATGCTACTAACTTAGCACTTTTCTTAAGATAATTGTAAATACCCAGGTCTATTTCAATTGCTCAAAGGACAACATTGTCGAAACCCACATGGAGATCACATGATCAACAATGCAGCTTACTGATTAAAGGAAAGAAAGCAATGTTTTTGCAGGGAGTAAGCCCGCTGCATGTCCCAAACCACAGCTAATTATACATACCAATTCCAAAATCACAATGCAGTGAGGAAAATGTTGCATTCCCCAAGCTGCACTGTACAGTAATTTCAGTCAAAAAGATCAAAGAACTGCATTGTTGACCATGTGGTCTCAACTACATGGGTTTTGAAAATGTTATTTGTTGACCAAGTGTAATAGACCTGTAAATCTCAACCATGACCTCACACGTACAACAAAGTTCTTCTAAACCTTGTACTGAGTTCGACATCTTCCTTCAGTAGGCCTCCATCGCAATACAGCAAGCTACTAAAAACCTGTTGCTGCACTCTTTCCCTACATACTACACACCGCACCATCACTGATTCACAACATCATGCATTACCCCGTTGCTTATGCCGTTACTCATGTAAAGCCACCTTAACTCTGTATAGCTCACTTATTTTACTCCTAAGAGAAACCCATGGCACTCTGCTTCTAGGTTCCTTCCAAAAAAAAAAAATGATTTAAAGACTTCCTTCACAACAGATATTTAAACTGAAATCAGGAACATCCTTGTCTAAAATAACACACCGTTTAAAGGCGTTTACCAACAATTCATCCCTGCAACTTTTCTTTTCTGCATGTTTATTAATAAGCTCCTTTGTGACCCACCACGCATTCCAGTCATATTATATGCAGATGACATGGGCATCTTCAGATCCAGTTATTGGAATTCTATAATACAAACGCAACTTCAAAATAGCATTTATTTATTTATTTATTTGTTTTACCAATGTCTTTAACAGTTCAAGCTCTTTTTAAATCCCTCTAAAAGAAAATCAGTGTTATTCAGTGCAATGAAAGGTTCACCAAAACTCCCAATAACACTCCACATTACAGATATAGAATTTCTCCATAGAAATGACTGTCTTTCAGATATTTGAGAATCTGGCTTGATTCAACATTTAATTTTCCGAACCATGCTGAAAAACTATCCAGGAAATGAACTTGCTACTTTTCTGGTCCAGAAGACTTACCACCTATATGACAGCCTACTTGCACAGCTAGAGTACCTGCAGACAGATTCCTATGGACAAATAAACACAGATCATTCAGCTTCAAATCAGAACTGCGGTGGTGGTGCTGCGGTAGCGTTGTCACATCACAGTAAGACGTTGTCCTGTTCGACTCTCAGCTAAAGCATCTTCTGTGTGGAGACATACGTGAATGGGCGTACCTTCGTTGAAGGTTGTGCATCAGGGTTGGCAACTCGGCAAGTAAAATTCTACTGCCAATCATTAGCGGACCGGAGTTCCGCTGTGGTGACCCCTAACCAGGAAAAGCCGAAAGACACAAGTTATATGCAGTGGGACTGCAAAAAAATGGTAGATGTAGGTCATATTCTGAAAATATGGGGAAATGAGAATACCTTTTTAACAGAGCCGAAAACTAATACAAAAAATGTTAAAGTGTGTTTACCTGAATTGGTGATTGTTTAATGATTATGGTAGTCACATGTTTAAAGATTTTGCTTAATTTTTGGATGTCTGAGTTTTACCTATGCAACCATTTAAAAAGCTGGACCATCAGCAAACATTTTGTAATGCTTGTGCAAACACAAATGAAGCATGTTGATTCATTAATAGGAAGGCTTTCATGCATACAAACTAGAGTATCAGGAGGATTTTACAGATGAGATTCTATACATGGGAAATAGTTTGTTCTTACTGCTTTACAGCTAGCACCTTCACTCTTTATAATTCATTGTCATCACACACTAAGTATACCACCGATGGGACTCAGGTTGCATGCCAATAAACATGATACTATGATTGATGGTTGTATCGTTTAAGTCTTGACTCTGTAGCCTGATACACCAGTGTTTCAGTTTTGACCTATCTTGTCAAAGCAGGTTTGTAAAATAGCAAATGCATCCATGAAGTTATCAGCACTGCTACAACATTAATGTTAACAAATCAGTAGACATTAGACATATATTTTTCTTATGGCTGTGTATTAATCACAAAATCATGTGTGTGTGTGAGAGTGTGTTCCAGGATGTGGTCATGAGAGAAGTTATACATTTCTGTACACAAAATTTACTTAGAATGATCAGCAGTAAGCTATGGGGTCCTACAGTCCATTCCTCTTAAGTGTCCAGTTTTGTCACAGAAGGTTCAGATTTGTGCCTCTTGTTTTAGGTCTGTTCTCTGAAAAATGTGTGTTTTTTCTGGCAAATCATTTAGGATTAAAATCACTAAAGAAAGACAAATATTTGAATTTCAAACTTCGTAACCTTCATAAAATGCATGTTGACAGAAAATCATTTATTCTAGCAACTTTCTAAGCTTTTAAGAGCAATATTTAAAATCTGCTCCTAATTTTTGGCCTTTGTCCGTGCATTATTTTAGACTTTTTCCAGATTTCTTGCACTAAGAGTTTGAGAGGTATGTTATAGCCTCCTCACCTAGAAACAGTTTATTTATCATTGCAATATGTAAGGTAGCTATAAAATTAGTTCTTCAACTGCTGGACTGACTTAAGAAGGTACATTACAGATATACGCTGGCATCGAATACTGAGGTGGGCACATTGCGTTGTGCATCTAAGGCAAGCTATGTCCTACGGTGAAATGGAAACTTCACTCTTTAATTTAACAGTATCACTTCTATATACCTCTAGTTGTTCTCCTTTTTTCCATTTTTATATTGAGTGCACCCCATTAATTACACACCATTCCATTTTTTTCATATTCTTTTCCTCCAATTGCACACAAATCGCTGATCAGAGGCCCAGTGTGATATCACATAGGAAGTAAAGGCTTTATGTTATCTTTCCCATAAGACCTGACATTCCTTATCTCTTACCATCTCAGTGTTGGCAAGTTACATAATATAAATAAATTCAAATCAGTTGGAGGTAATACAGTTTTGTTTTCCTGGGAAAGATGTTTTCATGGCATGCTGCTAAGTAACATTTTTGCTTATATTTACATTTTGGTTACCAGAGTAGAACACTTATCACGGCATGATCAGCTACAGGATTTCGATTTTAAGTAGAGCTGGTGGTATTCCAATGCATCAACGTCTGGCATAAAGCAGCAGCATTGCCCTGAGATGAAAAACTTCAGTTGTGATAACCCCACTGTGTCAAAAAGTGCTTTCCTAATTTGATTCATGTATCTGAATTGCACTTGATTTTTATGAAGTTTTAAAATACCTCAACTTTTACTGCGTGAGAATAACAAAAAACAAAAATGTTAATATGATTCGTTTTTTTCTGTTACTATACATGCACCTATGTTACTTTTAATGGTATGTTTAATAAAAATGATAAAAAAATAAAAAAAACATTCTTTTGTCCAGAAAAGTTTGTGTATTTCAGTCAACAATCAAAAGTTTGAAAGTATACAGTTTTTTTAATGTATTTCTTCTCTGATACTTCAGTTGAGAAAGTCATTTATATTGTGCAGTATATTTCCAAAAAAGTGTAACACTGTTTTTCTTTTATTAGATATTTTGCAAAGATGAAGAAACATATGTTTAAAGCAAGAACAATGAACTGAGATAACTGGTAGTGTAACCTGACTTTTCTGTTCTTGAATCCTATTGCCAACTAAAGTTTCATGTCCATATCAAAAGTCATGTATACTGACATACAACAGGGGAAAAAATGCCAGCCAGTTTGTCTTTAGGAAAGATATAACCTGCACAAAAGTTACTTGTAAAAAATCGAATAAGTGCAGAAATATGAAGAGGTAAACCACTAGAATATATCCAAAGCATTTATTGTAGCCACAAACGGAGTAGATGAAGTTTGTATTTGTATTTATCTGATGAAGTCAATGAATAGACAAAAACGCATGGAAGGATTTTAAAAGCGTTCATGTCTGGCAGTTACGTGTATTTTTTTCCATTTGTGGCTACAATAAACGCTTTGGATATATTCTAGTGGTCTACCTCTTCGTATTTCTGCACTTATTCGATTTTTTAGGAAAGATATAAAAAATGACCTCAAATTATACATTTGATGTTGGATAGTGAATGGGGAAAGCCGGTAAGACTAGTCTGCATATCTGTGGATTACTGGTGGTGGTGCTGCGGTAGCGTTGTCGTCTCACAGTAATACGCTGTCCAGTTCCATTCTCAGCTAGAGCGTCTTCTGCATGGAGGCATGCGTTAATGGGCGTACCTTCGTTGAAGGTTGTGCGTCAGGGCTGGTAACTCGGCATGTAAAAATCAATTACCAATCATTAGCGGACTGGAGTTCTGCTGTGGCGACCCCTAACTGGGAAAAGCTGAAAGGCACAAACAAAACTGTGTGACGATATTGGGTGATGTGAAGGAACAATCAGCAACAATATGAGTTTGAAGAGAATTCTGTCTTGTGTTATCATTATAATTAAAATAGGAAGAGAAAGTAATACAAATATTGTTCCCATATTGCACAGGGGGAATAACTATTTGGATTTGAAGGTATATTCAACAGCTGAGGAGATTAAGGAAAACTAGATGAACTTAAGAACTGAGACTGGGGCTATGTCAGATGGATGTAAATATTAATAAATTAAGGACTTGTATAGAGACTGTAACAACCATAGGGCTACCTTTAGTCGTACTTGGATCAGGATAAGTATACAACCTCAGGACATGATGATAGACTGTATTCGAGTATTTTGATTCATCTGTATGGAAGAGGAAAGAACAGTAGGGTAGCAAGAGATATATTTAGAATAGAAAAAGACTAGAGGTAGGGAATTCTGGATTTAAAGTGGTATGTAGCAATGGCTAATACAGTTCAGAGAATGAGGGTATTAAGAATAACTTTTTAGGTGGACAATGTTGGGAGAAGAGGATAATGGAGAAGCAAACATAGCTGTGGACCATATAGGTATAGATATGGGCATAGAGGAACAGGAAATGAGGCTAGAGAAGTCAGCAGATAAAAGGTTGTACTGTTTATGGTGGATGAATCTATCACATGCTGTGAAAGAAAGAATAGGTAAGTGGGGAACAAGGGAAAAGGCAAGATTACAGATTTATGAAAAGAGGAAAGGAAAGGTTGTTACAATAAATTTTGAGAAACTGTAACTGGAATAAAAGTGGAAAAAGGGGACTGGATTTTTCTATCATGTTCTGATGTCTAGAATCATGAAAATAAAGAAAGTAAAGAATGGAAGAAGAAGAGGACAAAGGGACATATAAAGTGACATCTAAAGGACTAAAGAATAGTACAAAGGGACATATAAAGTGACATCTAAAGGACTGAAGAATAGTACAAAGGGACATATAAAGTGACATCTAAAGGACCGAAGAATAGTACAAAGGGACATATAAAGTGACATCTAAAGGACTGAAGAATAGTACAAAGGGACATATAAAGTGACATCTAAAGGACCGAAGAATAGTACAAAGGGACATATAAAGTGACATCTAAAGGACTGAAGAATAGTACAAAGGGGCATATAAAGTGACATCTAAAGGACTGAAGAATAGTACAAAGGGACATATAAAGTGACATCTAAAGGACTGAAGAATGATACAATGGGACATATAAAGTGACATCTAAAGGACCGAAGAATAGTACAAAGGGAAATATAAAGTGACATCTAAAGGACTGAAGAATAGTACAAAGGGACATATAAAGTGACATCTAAAGGACTGAAGAATAGTACAAAGGGACATATAAAGTGACATCTAAAGGACTGAAGAATAGTACAAAGGGACATATAGAAGTGACATCTAAAGGACTGAAGAATAGTACAAAGGGACATATAAAGTGACATCTAAAGGACTGAAGAATAGTACAAAGGGACATATAAAGTGACATCTAAAGGACTGAATAATAGTACAAAGGGACATTTAAAGTGACATCTAAAGGACTGAAGAATAGTACAAAGGGACTTATAGAAGTGACATCTAAAGGACTGAAGAATAGTACAAAGGGACATATAAAGTGACATCTAAAGGACTGAAGAATAGTACAAAGGGACATTTAAAGTGACATCTAAAGGACTGAAGAATAGTACAAAGGGACATATAAAGTGACATCTAAAGGACTGAAGAATAGTACAAAGGGACATCTAAAGGACTGAAGAATAGTACAAAGGGACATATACAGTGACATCTAAAGGACCGAAGAATAGTACAAAGGGACATATAAAGTGACATCTAAAGGACCGAAGAATAGTACAAAGGGACATATAAAGTGACATCTAAAGGACTGAAGAATAGTACAAAGGGACATTTAAAGTGACATCTAAAGGACTGAAGAATAGTACAAAGGGACATATAAAGTGACATCTAAAGGACTGAAGAATAGTACAAAGGGACATCTAAAGGACTGAAGAATAGTACAAAGGGACATATACAGTGACATCTAAAGGACCGAAGAATAGTACAAAGGGACATATAAAGTGACATCTAAAGGACTGAAGAATAGTACAAAGGGACATCTAAAGGACTGAAGAATAGTACAAAGGGACATATACAGTGACATCTAAAGGACCGAAGAATAGTACAAAGGGACATATAAAGTGACATCTAAAGGACCGAAGAATAGTACAAAGGGACATATAAAGTGACATCTAAAGGACTGAAGAATAGTACAAAGGGGCATATAAAGTGACATCTAAAGGACCGAAGAATAGTACAAAGGGACATATAAAGTGACATCTAAAGGACTGAAGAATAGTACAAAGGGGCATATAGAAGTGACATCTAAAGGACTGGGGAGAATACAGAGCATAGAAGCAATACAAGGAAAGCAACCCCAGGGACCATAAAATACCTAATAATGTACACATTTAAGTGATTTGCATATGCATTACTGCCTCACTTATCAAACATTTAATAGTGTTCTCTTCATAAATTAAGCAAGGGCGTACATGATAACCCTGCGGTAAATGTATTTCTAGAAATTATCAGAATTGGTTGTGCATAGAATAAGGGAACAATATGAAAACAGAAATCCTTGGAAAAGGGATCATTTTTAAAAGGAAAAATATATGCCTTGTAATTCAGAAGGTATAGTTACACAATTACACGCTGCTTTCTATGTACAGCTTTAGAGTGAGAGTTTAATGTTTCTGTGAGTTTCACTGCAATGCATTTTAATGTGCAAGCTGGCAGTGCACTTTTCAAAGGGTTTCATCTTTTTTCACAGTAATACAGCTGTGGAGTTGGCATATATAATTTCAGGAGGTAGAGGGTGGCATTCCCCCCTGAAAAAAATAATTTTTGTGTTTTTTATAGTTTTTTGGCTCACCATTTTCAGCATGCAATTTGCTATGAATGGTGAGACAAAAGACTGTGCTTGGCATTTGCATAGGTAAAGTACTGAGAATGATCTATGGTTGGCATACAATGCAAGTAGGATTGAAAGGGAAATCAGATGATATTCATGTGTTGAGGCTGCTGTCAGGTACAGGAGGCATGGCAAAGTAGCAGAGAGATTTAGTCTGAGCTGTATGAAAAGCAAACACAGGATCAGTGGGCACTTTGCGTCCTGGACATGAGTGATGACAAGGGACAGCACTTGCCAGCTGGGTATATTAAGAACATCATTGCAAAACAATTGGAAAAATGACCAGAGAGGGTAAAAATTAAGCAGTGAGTAAGGAAATAGCGAGATTATGGTGAAAAATGGTAGTGAACGCTTAAATTAAGATGAGACACGGAAAAGGAAACTTGTGAGAATGACGAGGTCAAAAGTGATAATGAGATTGAAAAGACAGAGATGATTAGAGGATTTAATTAGGATAAGATGACGGGCAGGTGCAGCCAGAGCCGCTGCTCTTATTCCTTGGAATAAGTGGGTGCGTGAATGGAACAGGGAAACGGTAGAAGGGAAGGAGGACAGAACTGGAATGTGGAGATGACACAGGGTTCATAAGATATATCTGTACAGAGGAAGAATCACCCCAGACTATCATATAGATGAAGTGTGTTTACCAATGTTTGGAGGAACTCTGAAATGGAGGATTATGATATACCAGCAGAGAAGTACTAATTGTAGCTGGTACATCGGAAGGGGATGTGAGTGTTCGTAATACATAGTGGTGAAGGTAAGATGTGTTTTGTGAATGTGAGGAAATGTTGGTTAATATATATTAAAGAACCAGCAATAAATAATGAATCAAATAATTAGTCAAAGTTAATAATCTGGTGTTAATGGGATTCTAAGATTCCTATGTAATTTTACATTGTTGGAGAGCTACCACAGTTTTATTTTTGTAAGATAACTCCCTGCAAAGTCTGCCCACAAAATACCTATCCCAATATGTCTCATCCCACATTCCCTTACCCTCCTACATTACTAAAGTATGTGTTTTAACATGTTACCTAATGTCTAAAACACCTCTTTTATATTCTTGATAATGTACCCGTAAACATCTGATCTGTAATGCTATGGAGCATATTATAACCAATGCCAGTAACTATGACATTAAAATTGTCATTAAGCTTGACTCCCAACAATTTGTCTCCATCAAAGGAAGACTGTGCCTGTTAAATCTTGTAAATTTCTTTGAGAGGGATACACAAGTTGTCAACAGTGATTATTCTATTCATGCAGCTTATCTTAGCCTGGCCAAATTATTTGATAATATCCATGTTATTACTATAAGGAAACTATCATCTTTAAACATAGTTCTTTACTTGAAAAGATGACTTGCCAGTTGATTGAACGACAGAACCTACATAACTCATGAGGAAGTGCCTCTTTAAATAGTGCTAAGGTCACCAGTGCTGTAGGGGTTTGTGTAGAATCCTGTCATGTTTGGCATCTACTTCCCTGATGTCAAAATGAAAACTAGGACCTTCGGTAATCAGATTTGCACATATATACAAACCAGGTACAACTACTAAAAATCATGTCATATATTTGCATCCTTCATAAACAGCTTACCTTAGTTAATACCTGTTGCATGGAAAATGTGCTTAAATTGTATGCTAAAAAGTGTAGCATTGTTGCTTTCTGAAAACAGAAGTTACCTGCAATGTACAGTATAGATAATACACAAACAAAACAAAAAGATAGTCAGGGACCTGGCACATGAATTGGCAATTCTCTCTCCTTTGGTCATCATCTAACTACTATTGTCAGGAAATGCTTCTAGTTAGCACATCTAATAGCCAAAGGTATATTATCTACATCCAAGGATGTTGTTGTTCCCTGATATTCAGCACTAATTTGTTCCACTATAGAGTCAAACACTCCATTCGGTATGTATTTCACTTGACATGTCAACAAACTTGAAAAGGCTGAGAGTTTTATAACAAAAACGATCTCTGCTCTTAAGAACCTTAGCTATTAGAAGAGAGCCCAGTTCCTGTACTCTGTGTCTTATACACTCCTGAGGGGTATCTATGTCTTGAGTACAACAATTACACACCAGGAAGTCTTTTGCTTCCTATATTGCAGTAATATAAACAGCTCAGCTAACACTAGAACCAGAGACCTGAAGCTTTATTAGCAGATAAACAGAATATGATAGAGAGATAGATTCATCATCCAACACCTCGCCGTTCTCTGGAATAAACTTGCTTTGCAAGTTAAACAATGTGATTCTATATCTTCTTTAAAATTAAACCTGGATGAGGGGATAGATGTTCTCAAATTCCCTTCTTGAGAAAGGAGGTAAAGCCTGATGGTCTGTATTGGTGAGGAGTGCATGGACATTAGACACAAACAGCTCTGAAACTCATATAAATCTTCAGAAAAAAATGAAAACAAGTGAATGAAATGGTCTTAGTATGTTTGAAAATAAATTGCTTTGCTAAAGCATGAATTGATAAGTGCCTTTCTGCTTTTCTTTTTTTATGCACAGATATACTTGAACCTGGATACATTAACCAGGACAGCATTTTGTCTTCTTAGCTTTGTTCCTTGCCAGTTGGCTAACGACAAATATAATAATTTTTCAAAAGTGACTTCTAAGATGATTTACTATCACACAATAGGGATACTCTGAGAGAACTGAACTCTGTCCATGGTTTATTCACAAGTGATTTTTGCTGTCTTAAGTTTAATTTACATACAAAAACATTATTTGTGGCACGATTAATTAGTAATGAGTATATCCTTACACATCTTGCAATGACTTTATTTTATTTTCTGTTTTGCTATTTCATAGGTGGTATTACAGATAGGTTTGCATGCAGTTTGTTGGTATTTTTGTTCTAATTACAGGAATTATTGATTAAAGTAGTGCAGATATGACAAAAGTGGTGCTGTATATCATATGTTACTTTGTGGATTTTTTCAAAAAGTGTAGGGCAGCAATAGCTCTGGGGCAAAGCAGAATACAAATCTCAGGAGTGGGAAGGAATGTCTGTTGTCTCTGATCTATCATGTTTAAGTCATACAAAATTATCACATGTTGCACAATCCATCTACTTGTCAAACAAGTAAATATACACATTTGTTCCTCTACTGCTGCTGTGGGGTGGTTATTTAGAATGTTTGGTGCAATATGTAGCAAGGTCTTACCCATACCCAGACAGCAAAGTCAGCAGTAATCAAACTGAACTGTCTTACTCTGTAATATAAATGTAGGCCTTAAATCAATCGCTTATGTGCATTTTTTCCAGGGAAAATAAGCTAATAACCTAGTAATGAGTGAAAATCTGTTAAATCAGTGCAATAATGCAATTATTTATTATTGTTATGTTTGTTGTCTGTGTCTACAGAATTTTGTGCATTATCGTCATGTTAAATATAGTTGATGTATTGTATGCACATTGAATCCAAAGAAATGTAATTTTACTTGGTTCGCATGTGTGTGAATTGAAGTGACAATAAAGTTTACTTTGACTTTGAGTTTTGACTTTTTTATATTTGTCTTCACTGGTTTATTTCCTGCCCACAGCTGATATCCATTAAAGAATTAGGGTTTTACAATGGTTATCACTAATGTCTCTCATCTTCAGGATTTGTGATTTAGTCATACAGGCTCACCTGTTAGACTCATTGGTCCATGTTTCAAGATGGAACAGGTGGGTCACTGATGTCGCCACGGACCTGGGGCACCTCAGGTGAGTCTGCCGACCCAGCAGTGAGATGCGGTCGGGCCATACTGAGGACAGTCCAGCCCAGTTGACAGTCCCACTGGGAACTGGGAGCCCCTGGCCCCTGCAGCGAGGTGGGGGTGGGTGCAGCGGCGGTCATCTCCCATGACCCTGAGGTGCAGTGAGAGGTGATGCCATGGGCTATAACACTCCCCTACATGGAGGGGAGCCACCTTCTACACAGCCTTCCCGTCCAACTCTGAGCTGGTTGTGGCACATCGCCACAGAGGGAGTGCACCCGATGCTGGCTGGCATGGGCGAGAGGGAATCTGCCTCGCCCAGGCAGCCAACATGACCAGCAAGCTGAATTCTCTGGTTGGACCACGTGGACCCCACCTGTGTACCTCTGAATGGTTTCACGCCCTCTTGAACTCTCTCTTCCAAGTTCTTTTCAACTTTGCCTTACAGTACTTGTCCACTATTAGTCTTGTGCCGCTGTTTACCCTTAGATGGAGCTTACTACCCACTTTGGGCTGCATTCACAAACAACTCAACTCCTGGAAAACCTGATCCCGATGCTCCGGGGACCAACACAGGCCTCACATCATTCCTGGGCTGACCCTTGATCATACTATGAGCTGTGATGCAATGTAAACTACAAATTTTAGGTATTTTGATATAAACGTATCTATTGTATTTCTGTGTAACATTAGGATAAGATTGTTGTGTGAGTAAGGTAAATGGTACATGGTTTGTGTTTGTGGGATTATAGATAGTTGCTGCTATTATTAAATTTGTGTGCTTTAATTGTAGTGGGTTTGGGAAGGGGGTAGTGTACATAGATTGCGTGTTAAGTTCTATATGATAAGAGGTTATGTGAGCTGTAATAGGTAGAAATAGCAGGATTGATGAGTATAAAGTTGTCATATTGCTTACTTCTCATATTTCTGATCTGTCTAAGTTAATGTAATAATGTAATAATAGATACTATTTGTCATGGTTAGATGGGTCAACTAGTACTAAACAATATATGACAACCAGTGAAATTAAAATACTAAAGTATTATACTGTAGTAATTATTACTGCAGGTAGTCATAATAATCTGGCTGAACCTTTGACTGGGAGCACGTACCTTGTATCCTTTATGTCAGGTCACCCTTTCCCTGACAGAATGAATTCAACTTTCTAGTGATATCAATTATAAGTGTCTTCAGAGAGAAAAGAAAGGGCTCCGTTTGTGCTACGTCTAAGATAAACTGCCGCATTCTACGACAGTGAACCAAACTAGATTAAATGAGGAAAGCAGTGACTGACATCTGTTGCAGTTTGTTCCAGCTAAACGCAGTCAAAACATTGTAAAAGGTCATCAGTAATGTGTGTCATACGTTCTAGCTGCCCCAGTAGTAATACCTATAAAACAGCAAAGTCTAGTTCCCAGCACGGGAATCAGTGAGCCTCCATTAAGTGTGTCTTGCACCAGTGCCTGTTTCAAAAAACTTTTGCACAGATGTCTAGGGAGATTGGAAAACTATGCAGCTGCATGGACTGTCTAGCTCTTGATAGTATACCAAGTTTACTGTATCATTACGTATGAACAAAATGTTAATCCATCTATATCTAAAATAAGTCAAAAATAATAAAATAATTCATAGATTTTTAATACAGTAGAAAGAAACATTAGGTATAACACACATATAGGTCCACTGCCAATGGTTTCACATACTAAAAGAGTGAAGCAGATGTTACAGGTTGCAAATTAACACAAGCTGAGTCTATAATGGGAGGGATATCAGAAATGTGTGACACTAGGGCTAATTAATATGAAGTGGTAAATCTAATCAAGACAGGAGGCAACATTGCCTCAGGCCACATAAACTGAGGCTAGGGAGGTTTATTACATAAGCTTAGAGATATGATTATGGTAAGGTAACTGTGCTGCCATGTTCATTCTGAATTTTTCTAGCTCTTTCACTTGGGGACATGTGCAGTTCTTCCTGGTACATACTGGCATTGTACACAAAATGAGGAGAACATGGCAGCAGCTGCATTCCTCATTTGGCTCCAAAACTCTAAGATGCAGAAAAATACTAGAATGTAAAATTACATAATTTGCCCAAATTACAACAGAATCCATCTGCTGATGCTGAATGGGAAGGCTGTTGAAGAACAGGTGTAGCAGATGATGAAAAAAGTATTAAGCACCCTGCAAAGGGTGTTCTCACCTATCAGCTAGTATAGTGCCTACATATCTCTTATATCTGAATTCAGAGATTAGCTGAAATGCTACATCATACATTTTATACCTGACTTTGATGGCACTTTGAACTAGGTTACTGTTGGCAAGAAGTTCAAGCAGTGAAAATTAATCCTGCATAGGAGGAGAAAGTCAGGGGAAGGTGAAAGAGGCAATCAAACAGAAGGTAAAACTTTTATTTATTTTCTTTTATTTGACATTTGTTTACTGGGATAATCCAGCTGGGCTTGTATCCGCCCAACATTAGTTCACAGTGCCTCTATCAAGTAGAACCACTGCAGTGATCCCCGGGATGAACTTTCTATTTCCCATCCACTCATCAAGATTTCTCTTGAAGAGGACCAGTGAGGTTCCTTGCTTGACATGTATGAAAAGTCTATTCCAGAGCATGGGCAGTCTCTGGGTTATGAAGCTGTCCTTCCAGCATGTTCTGTTGATTGTGGTAATGAGGTTGAGGTCTCTGGAGCATGTGGTGCAGAGGGATTGGGATTTCTTTAGATGTAGCATTTCTAACAGAGCTGGGTCAGACATGGCTTTGAAAGTCAAGCAGAGATCGCCTCTTAGTAGATGATATGAGACAGAGAATAGCTGGAGTTTTTTTTGAGTCTGTCCCTGTAGGACATGTGTTTAAGGCCTAAGATCCTCTTCGTGAGGTACTTTTGTGGCCTTTCCATCTGTTACATGTGTCTAGTGAGGTACATGCCAAATGGGACGTTATACTCAATGACTGGCCTAATGAGGGAAGAATAGAGAGAAATGATGACCTCTTTCTTCCTGGATGCAAAACCCTTGGTAATGAGATGCGCTACATAGAAGGACTTTCTGACCACAGTGCTAATGTGGTGGTCAAAGGAGAGGTTGCTGTCAACCTGTGTCCCCAGATCTCTTATAACGCTTTCAGTGTTCAGTGGGCTCCCACCAATGTGGTAATTAGTGGGAACTGAGTTTTTCCCAAAGGGGATGTCGACGCATTTTTTGGCATTAAACTTAAGGCCATGGTTTCGATACCAGTCATTGGTCTCAGTGAGGCCTTTCTGTAGGATGTCTACATCACTTGGGGAGTTAAGTAGATGCCAAATAGGAGAGGATCCAGGACTGATCTCTGTGGGACTCCACTCATGACTGGTCGGCGGTCTGACTTGGAGTCCATTACTTTCACACTGTAGGCTCTATCTGTGAAACAATTTGCAACCCACCTACTGATATACGGGTTGATGCCTAGTTTGGTGAGTTTATCAATAACTCCTGAGTGGGGAATGGTATCAAAGACCTTGACCAGATCAAGGTAGGCTGTATGAACTGCCTTTCCCTCATCCACAGCTCTGGTGACTGACTCAAAGAAGTCAACCAGGTTGAGCAGGCATTATCTACATTTCACAAAACCAAATTGCATGGGATCTAGAGTTTAGAGATTCCCTATATCCTTGTTAATTAGGTCCATGGCGATGTGCTCCATAGCCTTACATGTCAGAATCATCAGGCTAATGGGGCGATAATTCCCAGGGTCTGTAGTCATTCCCCCTTTATGGAGAAGGATGGCTGTAGCAGTTCACCATTCGGTAAGGACAAAGCCTAAGGTGAGGCTGTGATTGAACAGAACACACAGATATGGTGCCAGTTCACTTTGTAGTTCATGTAGAACACAGCCAGGGATATTACCTGGTCCCATAGAAGCTGTATTCATGGCCTTGAACAATGCAGCTTTAACCTGTGCTGCAGTAATGCTGGGTGCCTGGACTTCCTCAGTATTGTGATTGGTCCTTTGGGGGTAGGGGGAGGGGTAAAGTTGGCACTGAATCTGTCAGCCAGTATGTTGGCAATATCTGTTGGCTCAGTATAGGAGGTACCATTGTGCAGTAACTTAGGGCAAATCTGGGTATTGCCATGGAGATTCTTGATATAAGTATAGAAGGCTTTGTGGTTGTTGTTAGAGTCTGAAGTGTCTGAAGTAATATTTACCAGGTAATATAAAGAAAGTGAATAGAATAAACAGAGAACAATATCTAGGAGTGTCTAACGTGAAAATATAAGTGCATTCCAATCAGCATCCAGTATTATGGTACCACTATAGACAGCAATATAATAAAAATATAACATTTCGACAATCAATTGTAAATAGCAGACTAAGGACTTGTGTATATGGGAAAAGGAGATACTTAAAACGTTTTTGCTATTTTCACTGTTTGCAAAGTAATTGTTGCTACTTTTCACTGGTTGCAAAGCGTCTGTTCTGTTTTCCTGTCAAGCAATGTTTTAAATAACTGATCTGTTTGCTGCTTAAAGCATTCTTTATTGTCTCACTGCTGTTTTTCTGCTGTTTAAAACATTTTTAGTGTTTCTCACCTAAATTAGTGTAGCTAGCAGCTGTAGCATAGTCAAGATACCCTTGTGAGAGAAGTCTGCTGATTGGAACCTGTCTGATGAAGGATGATTGGTCTAAGGCTGGGAGTAAGCACGCTCATTGGTTCTTTTGACATTTTTAAAAGTTTTTAAATTTTTTTTAGCTTCTTGTATTTAAGCCCCGTGTTTGGGCAGATTTCTGCTTGTTTGCGTGTCGCTCAGCACGCCCCCTAGCCGGATAGATCATTTTGACAATTGTTAGATACAGCTGTAGTACATCAGTGTCATCCTCATCTTTAGTACATCTCTGGTCTAAGAAGTATTTCTAGTGAGCTGTGACCTATTAAGCCACCAGCCAAAAACCCCGTCAGAAATATCCATCTACAAAGCACCTCCTAGATCATTCCTGAAAGCACCCCCTTTGTGGCAACAGTTCTTCAAACCTTGCATTATGGACAGTTGGACTACCCTGTTTTTCATGCCAGCCTTGTTGACTTGGGTCTCCTGAGGGAGTATAGACACTATCTAATGTACACTGACAACCCTGTACTAATAACTCACTCTAATACAGAATGCAAGAGATGTATCCACACCAAGAATCTTGAATCCCTGCTCTCTCATACTCAAAACAGTAACACTGAAAATGTCAACTCACCCACTACTACACATGCATATAGTACTACTACTCAGACACACAGTATGCATCCAACACATAAATCAACATACACTGAGGTTCTCACAAAAACCTTACTGAAACACCAAAGACCTCCAATACAAAAGACTGTGACAACTAACAGAGTTCCTACACCACACAAGACACATAGCAACCAAGCCCTTAAGGAGTAACACTCAAAAAAACACATTTTCTTGTCATTGGAGAAATCATAGTAAGACACACAGATGTCCCACTCACCAGGTTAGATAAGGATAAAGTCTAGGTCAGCTGCCTAAACAGTGCCAGGATTAATCAGATCACATATGTAATCAGGTCTCTCGGCAACAAGTACCATTATGACTCTGTCATAGCACATGCTGGAGTGAACAACTTAAGGCATACCTCACTGGACTATACAAAGAGAGACATGATTGATTATGTGTCCCAGGGAGGTAAGTCCCTAGCCTTGAGCAGCATATTACCCTCACCTAGAATGATGTCACAGTATAAACAAAAAATGATCGATTTCAATAATTGTCTTAGGCTTTGGTGTCATTCAAAGGGGATCCAGTTTCTGTCAATTTGAGATGACATGGTCGACAAACCTCACTGCTTTGCCAGAGATGGTTTGCACCTGACACCACTAGACTTTCAGCTGCTGGCAAAAACTCTTGCCTCCCCATAGTGCCTTTTTTTAGGCAAGGTCTCAAAAACAAAATTTACTGACATGAAAGTTGCCAACCGTAAGAAAATCAGGGTCATACTGCTAAATGCTAGGAGCTTAAACCAGAAAACTGCACACCCTGGAAGCACTTCTATCATTGGGGGATGTAGATGTTTGTGCAGTTACAGAAACCTGCCTCAAGGCCTTAGAGAGTACCATGACCTTGCAAGGCTACAATGCCTTCCACATATTCAGACAGCAAAACGAATGTGTGAGAACCAAAGGAGGCTGTGTTACTATTTATATTAGAGATAAGTTCACCTCCCAACTAGTTAGAGTGGACAACTCCATGGAATTACTCCAAGTTCAGATTACTGTGGGTAAGACCCCCATTCAAGTTATGGCTATTTATAGATCCCCCTCCATGGTGCATATGAGGCCTATTTGACCAAACTAGAATCCAAATATTGCCAGACACTCTGATCATGGGGGTTTTCATATTACCCCACCATCGGCTGGGAAATCTACTCTAGCCCTAACTTACTAGCATTTGTTAACTCAAATGCCCTGGAACAAGTTGTTCTAACACCAACAAGAGGAACAAACATACCAGAACTGGTTCCTACTAACATGACAATCAGATGCACCCCTGCAACTGTCAGACCCTCGTTAGTTAAATCTGACCAGAAATCAGTCATTTCTGGACTTGTACTAACATGAGAACTCACAAAGGGTGAAGTTAGACTAAAAAACTTCATCAAAGCAAACTGTACCCTCCTAGTGGGAAGGACTAAATGCATTCCAAACCCCACCTCCAACTTTAAGTAGTAACTACACAGAAGGTACATTAAAGCCCTGTACAATTACTTGTATAAGTGTATAGACTCGGCTGTTCCAGAGAGAACAAAGCCAGAGTCCCAAGTAAAAACAAGCTGCCATGGTGGACATCCAGCATCAACAAACTTTGCAACAAATGCAAAAATTTGCTGTCTAATAAAACTAAGGCAAGGCCCCAAAAATGGAAGGTCAGCCTCCTCAGCCTCAACAGGCAAATAAGGCAACATGTCAAATCTTCCAAGGGTAATTTGAGAAAAACTTAGCAATCACAGCCAAGGATAATCATAAGGCCTTTCATAGCTATGTACATAGCTTAAAATGTAGGACCCAAGCATGTGCCCAACTAGTGATTAACGGTATCACACACACACCGATCCTGTAGAGATAGCAAACCTGTTAGCGGACAGATTTGACAAAAATCACTTTTTCCCATCCAAACATATCACAAACCTTTCCTTACTTCCTCCTCACCCTACATATTGAAAGAGCAGGTCATTAAAGCCTTTTCTAAGGCAAAAAACACCTCTTTTATGGGACTAGATGGCATCCCAGGCTGTATTCTAACCAAACTAAAACATGAACTAGCATCACCATTAAGTACCTACTCAAACTGGCTTTGTTCCTGCAGAATGGAGAAATGAAACAGTTATTTCCCTCCACAAAGTGGCCTAGCAACAGACCCAGGGAATTACAGAACCATAAGTCTGATCAGCCTCATCTGTAAAGCCATGGGATATATCATCATGGACCTCATAAATAAAGATATAGGAGACCTCCAAACCCTGGATCTGACCCAGTTCAGCTTCACTAAGGGCAGATTGTGCCTGTTAAACCTGGTGGATTTCTTCAAAAATGGGACCAGGACCATTGACAAGGGGGCAATTCTGTGCACACAGAATACCTCAACTTGGCAAAGACATTTGACACAATCCCACACTCAGGCATTAATGATAAACTTAGCAAACTGAATGCAAACTCCTTTGTTGTAAGATGAGTTGCCAGCTGGTTCAGAAACCAGTCACCTATTGCCAAAGTTGGTAACTCCACATCAGCCAGCAGACCTGTCACCAGTGGAGTGACACAAGGTTCAGTCCTGTCCCCCTCTGTTTGGTATAGGCCAACACTAAGGGGCTGTGGCTGACCAAGTTTAAGGATGACTGCAAATTGGGTGTAATTACTGATTCCCCAAATGATGTCAGTATACTTCAGGAAGATCTTATGCAGACCATTGACTTGTGTCTTAGTCATGGTCTTAAACTGAATGCAAAGAATTGCATCATGATTCCCTTCGGTAAAAACAATGCCCCTTCACACTATCAAATTAACAACAATACCCTATATCCCTATAAAGTGGTAAGGGATCTGGGATCACAAGTAGACTGCAACCTGGACTTTCACCACCATGGGTCTACTGTAGTATGGAAGGCTTTCTACATAGCACACTCGATTAGCAAAGGCATCACCTCTAAAGCAAAGGAGGTTATAATCCCTCTATACTCATCACTAATTAGGCTCATAATTGAGTATAACGCCCCTTTCGGCATGTACAGTACAAAGCACATCCTGCAACTGAAGAGACCACAGAGGTTTCTAACTAATAAGATCAAGGGATTCTAGCACTTTCATATAGACTTCTTAGGGGAGACTTATGCCTGGCTTACAGAGCAATCTCCGACTACAACCTAATGAATTTGTTGCACATACATAAATCAAAAAGGACTACAGCTACCCATTCCACGGACCTAAATATAGCCTGAGACTTGAATAGGACCTGCTGAAGGGACAGATTTGTCTCTCAGTGACTGTCATGTCTTTGGAATAGGCTGCCAATTCAGGTGAAGCAGAGCAACTCTACGACACTTTTCAAAAGGACCCTTGGACGAGTGGATGAGGCACCCTAAATTCTTACCAGGGATAGTGCCCACAACCTCCTGGACATGGGCAGTCATTACTAAATCCAGTTTTAGGTACTGACTAGCATTTCTGTGGTATTACATTGGGATGAAACGGCTAGGCTTGAAATGACCTCTGGGTTGATAGCCTAGTAACCTTCTATAATTCTATGAGTTGGATGAGTTGGTGGCATTTAGGATGTGTTGAGGGATGGTATTCTAGGTTCTGGATATTTGGTTGGAGAACAGAGAATCTCCATAGCTATGTTTGGATTTAGTGACTTTTAATAGGAATTTGTCAGGTGATCTTAGGTTTCTATTATTAGAGTATGGTTGAGCCAGGGTTTGGAGTGCTGGGTATTTATCAGGATGATACATGACGGTATGGGTAGTAGTTAGTTGATTGTAAAATAAGAGCTTGGGTAGTTTAAGCCACTTGAGTTTGTTAAGGGAAGCACAGTGGTGGGATCTGTAAGGGGAGTCTGTTACAAATCTGGTGATTGTGTTGTAACAGGCCTCTAGTTTATTTAAGTCTGTTTTTTTAGTTCTGTGAAGATGAGAGAGGCATAAAGAAGGGTAGACATTAGATGGGTCCTGGCAACTGATTGTCTGGTGATGCTGGTTAGGAATGGCTTGATTCTGTAGAGTAAGTCTAGTTTTATATGGGCCTTTTTAATGACCAGTGCTAAGTGCTGAGACTTGAAGAAATACTGTTCAAAAGAAAGTTCATGTCTTGAAATCATGGCCCATAATATAATATTTGGAGAAAGTATGATTCCATAATTAGTAGGTTGTGGCACAAAAGTTTACAGTAGAGACACTGTTGAAACTAATGAGGGAAGCAATCATACTCCTGATGGAGTGGCCTTTGATAGAGCCATTTTTCAGTGGATGGCAGAGGTGAATACATTTAGCATTCCAGTTGGAAAGGGTTTGCTTTGCCACTACAAGACTCTCAATATCCAGAGCAAAGGAAACAAACAGCTGTTTTGTTTTCCCAAGCTCATGCATCATCTTCAGGTAACACCTGAGTTGACAAATACACATCCAGGGTTTGAAGGGTTTCTTCTCCCCTAGATTCTGCTGCAGGAAAGAATGGAAAGATAAATGGACTGTTTTAAGAACATGTCTAAATCCACAGCATTAGTCTTAAAGGATCCCCAGTGTTTATAAAAGACCAAATAAAGGTCCTTATAGATACAAACCTGATGCTCAGATGTCCTTTAGACCAAGATGATGCCCACCAAGAAGAGCATCCTTCAAGAGAAGACACTCAAAGCTGTTCAGCCAGCCAATATGAATGAATTACAAACAGATCTATCCACAATGAAGCTCACATCCCAAGGAAGATAGAGAAGTATTCTTCAAAAGTAATCAAAGTTGCAGAGCTAAGAACTGTTAACTAGCAAGTGCTGGACCACAGTTCTGGCCTTCATTATGGTGAGCTAGGATAGCTTTCTGCATTGCCAGAGGCCTGAGAATATGAAATTATTCAACTCTGTTACCAGCATATGGTAACCAAATAATTATTGGTCTTTTATCATGAATTTTGCTATTACATATAAAATGAGAGAATAATCAATGTCATACATCTTCCCTGTTTGTGGAAAAATGCATCTACCATAGACTTCCTTTGCCGTCCTGAACAGATATGACTGAAGAAGGACTAGAGTATACATTTCTCATAGCATGAGAACTGCTATAACAATGATGTCATTGTCTATGGTCCACTCTAGGCAAGCATCACATGATACTTAGGAGGTAGGCATCTGTATTGCCCTATTTGTTCATGTACCATACCATGGCTTAATTGTTTGACTAGATCAAGAGAGCCTGGATATCAACTCCCCTTCCATAGCTTTTACTGTAAGAAATAACAGCCAAGCTGGTTCATATGGCATCATCTTTTCTGAGAGACTACATTCAATTTATGTAAAGGCGGAACCCAGCTGATTTCCCAAACCCACATGTGAAGCCTACATCATCAGACCTTGTGAGAGCTTTTGCTACAGGAGAGGAATGTCCAGTTTAGATCAGTTGGAATCAAGTCTCTAACCTAATGAACAGATAGCATGGGCATGATAGTTTGCAACCACCATTACATCATTGTGCCCTGCAAAACGTTCACCTTTAGACATGCATTTAGAGCTATGAAGATTGTAGCCATCTTAATGAGAAGATGCGCTGGAGGTACTGCAGGCCCCCTTCACCTTAGCCTCAGTCAAGTTGCCAAGGTTATGACATAATGGCCCTCTCTAAAAGCAAAAATGAGCATCAGTTAAGACTCACATGCTCTGCCCCATTAAAGTAAGTCCTCTAAGTATAAAACACAGAGGACTTCTCCAACTTTCTTGTAAATCCTAGGTCTAGCAAACAGGATGGACCCAATCAAGGACAACTAAGTAAGTACTTTGTTGGAATCATCAGGAGCCACTCATCCAGGGTAGATATTAAGCAAACTTTTGTCTCCTTAAAGGTTGTACCACAGTAACTAGCACCTTAGTAAACACTTTAGGTGCAGACTAGAGGCCATATGGAAGCACCGTATACTGAAAATGAAGTCTGCCCAAGGAAATCGAAGGGCACACCTTTGATGACTTTAGATGGTGATGTGCTACAAGACATTCAGTACATCCAGTGATAACATCTGACTACAGTGAAATAAAAAGGGCATGTCCAAGGTATAGACACAATCCAGGTACTGATGTACTCTAAGTGGCCATTAAAGTCAATGGGGTCCAAGAAAGGGCAGAAGCCTCCCCATCCATTTTCCTCAGTAGAAGGGACAGGCTGTAGAAGATCACTTAATTTTCTCCAAGGGGAACGGACCTATACAGAGTCTTAGTCTCTTAGCAAAGCTCTTTAGAGACTTTCTAGTCCTAAGTTAGATTTCTTTCTGAAGAAGGGCTCACCAGTTCTAACACATAACCTTCTATGATCATGTGCAGAACTCACCCACTGGTCTATGTGCTATACCTCACCAAGATGGTCTACTTCAGAAATTCAGCCTCTCATAGATGATTCTAGAATAACAGAGGATGCAAGTGAGATAACATACAAATATTTCACTATAGTCGGCTCTTATTTCCTCTTGGAAATTTTTAACTATATCCTGAGAAGTCAAGCCAAGGAGAATCTCCCTCCCCAGAAACTATCCAGAATGGTCTGTCTCAGGTCATTCTTGAGCAAAGAGTTGGTATAATGTTTAAAGTGCTTAACTCATAGTCATAAGATTCAAGATTTGATTCTCACCTTTAAATGGAAATTTGCTAGGCTCAAAATGGCCGGCAAGGATAGCTAGTCTTGTACTTACATATGAACCTATAAGGCCAAATTAGAATAGGCTGTAAGGAAATCACTACAGACGTCATTAAAATGTTTACAGGGACTCCTTCACCTAAGAATTAAGAACCTCAGCCAGCATTTCCAGTGAATCGTTATCAATGAGGACTGAAACTGGAAGAGGTGAGGTAGGTAAATTTGGGGGCATGAGGCCCAGAAGACTGAAGATTAACTTCCTCCTGTCCATCTTGTGCAAAGCTGTGCACTCCTCATCTGGTGACAAAGCAGACAGTTGTTATACCCTCTTGAACCTGTGCAGAGTTAAATGATCATAAAAGAAATCGACTCTGAGATTTTATAGAGGGTGTTTATCTTCTGAGGAACAGAGGCTCCACAATGTATAACTAGCACCTTTTAGGAAAGGTTCTGTGGTGCAGATCTATAATGAGTAGAATTGTTGATATTATTATTATTATTATTATTATTATTATTATTATTATTATTATTATTATTATTATTATTATTATTATTATTAATTTGATTCTGACATAATGGTGAGAATTCCTGCAGGGCATGGCTTAGACTCTCCTGAAATGTGAACCAATGCGTGAATGGCAGGAGGCCATTCAGGGCCTGGTTGATGAGGCCCCAGAATGAAAAATAGCACACTCCGGAAGTGGTTCCTTATAATGAAAGGCCAGAAGGAAGGCTAGTGTGGATGAGAAATTGTGGTCCTGAACAGTCGACTCCTGAGGATACAAAGACAAATTCAGGCACTCTATATGTATAGTGTGGACCATTTATTTGGGTCCACATGACCTTGAAACTTCAATGTATTCTTAGCACTCATTTGTGAACCTTCCATGGCTTGAGAGAAGACCAGAAAAGTTGACTGCCCAATCCTAAGTCTAATTTGCTGGAGAATTTTAGTGACTCCTTTGCATAAGTTGGTTTGATGCAGTCAAGTTATGGATATTCCAATGTGTGTAGATCAGTGATAACATCTAGGATTTCATCTTCTAGGAGACTGCTGAGGTGGCCCTCTCTAATATCTGTATAATTTGTTGAAGGCAGTTTCAGCCCATCACCAGTCAAGGAGCACTTTATGGTGAGAATTCCTGCAGGGCATGGCTTAGACTCTCCTGAAATGTGAACCAATGCGTGAATGGCAGGAGGCCATTCAGGGCCTGGTTGATGAGGCCCCAGAATGAAAAATAGCACACTCCGGAAGTGGTTCCTTATAATGAAAGGCCAGAAGGAAGGCTAGTGTGGATGAGAAATTGTGGTCCTGAACAGTCGACTCCTGAGGATACAAAGACAAATTCAGGCACTCTATATGTATAGTGTGGACCATTTATTTGGGTCCACATGACCTTGAAACTTCAATGTATTCTTAGCACTCATTTGTGAACCTTCCATGGCTTGAGAGAAGACCAGAAAAGTTGACTGCCCAATCCTAAGTCTAATTTGCTGGAGAATTTTAGTGACTCCTTTGCATAAGTTGGTTTGATGCAGTCAAGTTATGGATATTCCAATGTGTGTAGATCAGTGATAACATCTAGGATTTCATCTTCTAGGAGACTGCTGAGGTGACCCTCTCTAATATCTGTATAATTTGTTGAAGGCAGTTTCAGCCCATCACCAGTCAAGGAGCACTTTATGAACTAAAAGTAAAACACTAAATCTGCTGAAGCCCATTTTAACATCTGCCCGCTTAACACATGAATTTACACCTGTAACAGAATATGCAACCCTCTTCATATATTTAAGACATGACATTTATGAATGGTTGTAGTTTTTAGATCACCAGATAACTGATAGATTTGCAAGTTTTGTATCACTGTAAAAAGATAAACTATCAAAAACTCACATTATTTAAATATCTGAATCAGATCCCTTCTGAATGCACAGTGCCAAAAGATAGAGCAAATCTGCTGCCTTAAATGAAAGGAGGTACTGGTAAACAAAACAGTCAGTTTATAAAGACATACTTGGTCATATTTTTAAAAATAAAAACACAAAAGGTACAACAGTGCCCTGAATAAGTCTGGAAACTATTATATTCTACAGAATAACTTTCTCGAGATAGAATGACTGCATGTGTTTAAAAGTAACAGTTTCTGGGTAGGGGAATTTTGTATATCGTAACACTTGTAATTATTTTTAAGTTATACAATGGATTAATAGAAGGAAAAACTCCAATTAGCCCTCTTCTTAAAACAAACAGGATCGGACACAAATACTACCTTGACAAAAGAGATTAACAATGCATTATTGCAGATTGTTTAAAAATATATATTTCACATACATGGAGAATAAATGAGTCTAAAGGTCTCTATATATGCTTTAATACATTGGACAAGGGAAATAAGTTCACAGGATAGACAAAAATGAATGTTTCTGGTTTTAGTAGGTGTTAGGAATGAATACCCCTTTACTACATATTGCGACAAAGCTTTCATCTTGTTCTGGTTGTGACACTGCCAGCTCAGCTCTCTGGAATTTTGTAAATAATCATATGTCATTTGTGAATATTAATATGATTGATATGCTTGTCTTACAAATATAAGAGAAATATATGTTATGTGTAAATTACACTACTGGTGCAGAAGTGTATATAAAGTGCTGAGCTAAAATGTAATCACAGTGTACCCTACTGGGAAAAAAACAGAAATGTATATAAACTATATACCTGTGCAAATGTATGTTTTAATAGTAGAATCTGGTATATACCGAGTTAACTTGCAAAACTTCAAAAAAACAAGTGGAAATTGTTTTACAATTGTGTTATCTCTCAGTTTCAGCAAGAAGACAAGATGTCTAGAGCTAGAAGTCTTTCTATTGTCTTGAAACAGGAATAACTACTGGGTTTAAAATGTAAAAGTGTTTTTAATTGTTTTATGATTTCCAGTTCTGAACAAACATCTGAGAGATATGTACTTCTCACACAGAGATGCTAAAATGTTGTTAAGTTTCTGTTAGCCTGGGAACTGAAGGCAGGTGACAAAAAGTGATGTCATCTGAGCTGACCCAGCAGTAATGTTTGATAGTAATTTAAGAACTCTCTCAGAGACAGACTTTGTATTTTGTATCTTGTCTTGGACCTAGCAAGAACATCCACTCATCTGCATTTGCCTTGCTCTGTAAGTAAGTCTAGGGTACAGTAAATTATTTTACATATAGTTCGGAATATAGTAAAATTAGTTTAGGTGTTTTTCTGTATTTATTTGAGACAGTCCTGCAATGTTGTTTTAAAATATTTCCTGTGATTCTGAACTCTGTAGACACTGTGTTGAGTTATTGAGTATTGTCTTGTTCTTTTATTATATATTAATAAATATATTTAAACATTTTAATTGTGTCTGGTTTGTTTAGATGTATTTAAGCTCTTAGATTACTTACAAATGTATTTAGTGACACTGTACAGGCCACTCCTAAATCATCTTAGTCTTGGTCATACTTACCATTTGGATAATAGTAGCATTACACAGGGCAGTGGTGGCAGTAATAACTACCTTATAGTCTAGGCAGAAGGGGGTATAGCTAATAAACCTGTGCCAGCATTCCCCAGGTGTGTCTGTGTATTTGTATATAAATCAAATCTCAAAGTGTGTGTGTGTGTGTGTGTGTGTGTGTGTGTGTGTGTGTGTGTGTGTGTGTGTGTGTGTGTGAGCTACTTGGGCAGGGACATGAAGCACTGGTTGGACAGAGGGGGTGCTGGAGCTACAACAGAACGGCATTAAATATACTGATCCCAAGGATATTGCCAGTATCCTGGCAGATCGATTTAGTGCCAACTTCACCTCCCTCTCACCCCCTAAAGGGCCCATCTCAATACCAAAAGATTGCCAAATTCTGGTAATCATGGCCACACCGGTAGAAACAGCACTCTCCAAAGCTAAGAATACAGTATCTATGGGACCAGATGACATCCCGGGCTGTGTTCTACATGAACTACAAAATGATCTGGCACCTCACCTAAGTGTCATGTTTAATCATAGCCTCACCTCAGGCTTTGTGCCCACTGAGTGATGCACAACTGCAGTTATCCCACTCCACAAGGGGGGGATCCACCTTGGATCTCAGGAACTACCATCTCATCAGTCTGACGAGCTTGATCTGCAAGGGCATGGAACGCATTACCATGGAACTTATAAACAAATGCATTGGCAAACTTCAAATATTGGACCCCACGCAGTTTGGGTTCATGGACGGCCAATCTTGTCTCCTGAACCTGATAGACTTCTTTGAATCAGTCTCCAGAGCTGTGGACGAGGGTAAGGTGGTCCACACAGCCAATCTGGATCTCGCCAAGGCCTTTGATACCATCCCCCACTCTGGAATCCTAGATAAACTTACTAAGCTGGGCATAAATCCCTATGTCACTCGATGGGTTGGCAACTGGCTTACTGACAGTACCCAGACTGTAAAAGTAGCTGACTCCAAATCCAGCTCCAGACAAGTGACAAGTGGAGTACCTCAGGGTTCAGTCCTGGGGCCGCTCTTGTTTGGCATCTACTTCTCTGAAGTACAGGCCAACACTAAGGGACTCTGGCTAACAAAGGTTGTAGATGACTGCAAACTGGGAGCCATTATTGAATCCCCAAATGATGTGGCTATTCTACAAAAGGACCTTACAGAAACAGATGCTTGGTGCCAGAGCCATGGGCTTAAACTTAATGCCAAGAAATGTATAGTTATAACCTTTGGGAAAAAACCTCTACCCTTGAATTACCATATAGGTGGCAGTACACTAAACACTGAAAGTGTGAAGAGAGACTTGGGGGCACAGGTGGACAGTAGTCTCACCTTCGATAACCACATCACCAGAACAATCAGGAAATACTTCTATGTGGCACACCTCTTCACTAAGGGATTTTCATCCAGAAAAAGAGAGGTCATTGTCCCACTGTACTCATCCCTCATTAGACCCATTATAGAGTACAATGCCCCATTTGGTATGTACCTCACAAGATATCTGCAACAGCTGGAAAGGCCACAGAAATGCCTCACTAAAGAATCACAGGCCTAAAGCAGATGCCATATGCTGACCGTCTAAAAAAGATTCTGCTATACTTTATGGCATATCGTCTACTCATAGGTGATCTCTGCTTAACATACAAGGCCATGTCAAACCCTGAGCTGTTGGACATGCTGCACTTATAGAAATCCCAATCCCTCAGAGCCACACGCTCCAGGGATCTAAACCTTGTTACCTTGCTAGACAGGGGTTCAGAAAGTAAATATTGTGGAAAGAAATATCCAGGGAATTGTTATGGCTAGGCTTGTATAGGCCCTTAGGCTGATAGCCTAGTACCAACCTATGAACTTATGACTTGACCCCTCAGCTGAGATATTAACCCTATAGCTGTGCCAGTGGGGAGTCTTATTGGGGATCTAGAGAAAGCGGGAGAAACCAACCCCAGACTTACTGTGATCTTTGTGTGTGTACGTATCCTCCTAATGTGTACATCCCTCACTGGTGCTAGTGGTGTGGATTGAGGCTCCTTGATTACTAGTCCAGTGCAGGGGCATCACACTGGTATTAGTTCTTTCACCTACTATATCTTTAAGGTCCTGAACACATTGTTTTGACAAAGCTTTATAGTTTGACGATAATGCGTTTATTATATTTTTGACCACCACACATACTTTTCTCTTTCCAAATGTCATTTACAATGAGAATTCCTTAAAAAAACGCGAAACAAGTGAAACTCCCAAGTACTTCAACAGTCTTTCATTAATGGTTATTTTCAAGAAGCATTAGCATTTAATTAAGAAATTAGCATTCACTCAAGATTTACTTAGATCTTCGCTGTCTTACTACTTTCAGGTTAAAGAAAACTTTTCAACTGCTTTCACCAAAACTTGTTCCAATGCTTTTTGGGTTTGTACAAATTCTTCAGTACTAGCTACAGTTGCCAGCTCTGTAAGGATTTTCTTTAACAGATTGAGAAAAGTTCTCAAAGTCCAAACAGTGTGGTACAGAGTATACACAATGTGGTATAGAATATTAGGCACCTAAACTACATTAATAGTCTGGGAGGGAGGCCAAGACCAAATGTCCCAATGTCTAAAGGCATACTTTCATCTGGTTCAGAATCCAGTGACTAAGCAATGCTACAATGATGGATGCAAGCTGGAGAAATGAGGGAGGGTGTCAGCATATCTACAAACAGCTGTAGAGTAAAGAGCCATCAGTTGATAAACAGGTTCCTATGAAGGTGCTGAATGAGCTATTGCAGAGCAACACTGAGTCTTGTCTATTGGACAAAGAACTACTGGATAGCATCCAAGGTCCAGTTTGTGGTTAATGAAGTATTATTGTCCTGCACTGGACAACTTCCACCTAAGGCACATCACAGGATGTCCTTAATCCCCAACCATCTGGGATAACAATTTCCTAGATTTACATCTGTGGCTTTGATCTATTCATTGAACTCTTGTGTGACAAGTAATGGGTGTGCATAAATGAATGATTTAAAGAGAAATAATGCTATGTCAGTGTCTTAAGTTTACCTCATGTAGTTAGGTACTGACCACTTATCATGTCTGTGAGACAGGCGACCAGTTCAAAAAGAAGAAAGCTGTATATAAACTGTCAGTAATTACTGACCAGAGCCAAGAAACCCTATACTTTAATCGTATTTATCATCGGAGGTCAGCCTTGGTGACCTCCCATCTTTTCCTCATTTAGAATCAACAGTCTCATGTCTGCAGTGTAGCCCAGACATAGCTCCTCCTTTAGACCAGTTGCACAGTTGGGCAGATTAGTTATAACTAAAGTATCTGTGAGGGACGTGAAGACTGTCTGGTATTAAAGTAAATCAGATCACCAGTCCTGGTAGAGTAGTTGACATTTTCATCCAAATGACTCTTCTCCACCACACATGGCTGTCTCCTAGGTTAGAAAGTTGAAACATCACCTTATTACTCCATTTGCTGGCTGCTGTGGACATATGTAACTATGGGAGTTCCTCTGCTATACGTCTTTCAAGTAAGTAAAATCTGGCACTATTATTACTTTATTTTGCATAAATGCGACTACCTTTATACATTTGAGCTCTTCCTTCTCTGCACTGAATAAATGTTAGACTGTAGTAATCCTTCCTGATCCCATACTAAAAGATATGACACTAACATGCATGTCCGTAATGATCAGCTCTTAGTAACCAGCTCAGCAGAGACCAGAAACATCATGATATCAGTGTATATACGAGCCTCTATAGCCCTGCTATTTGCATATATTTATACTTTCTGCATTGTTACCTACTTCAGAGAATTTTGTATGACAACAAATTCAAAATTTTGAAGAAAATGATTTCCAGGCTTAATTACATTACGAGGCATAGTACAAACAAATGGATGACAGTTTAGTAAACAAACTCCTGTTGTAGGGGGGGAATGCCTGCATGAGCCCCCTCATGATACTTATAACACATCAGCATTAGATACCTTCTAGAAGTCATGCATGCCATACCACAGTATTATTAGCTTCTCAATTAATTGTGTTTTTTGATACAGTTTTTTTCCTTGAAAATGACTACCATTGTGGGAGGTTGGCATGATAGTTAAGGTGTTTACCTTATGAAAACAAGGTGTAGGGTTTGATTCTAACATGGGGTAATTGGCTAGGCTTAAATGGCCCACAAGGACAGTTAGCGTAATACTAACCTATGAACCTATTGCGCTAAACGTAGGCCATTTTGCGCATGTCAGTGTTGGCATAATGGATAAGGTCTTTATCTCCAAAATACAAGGTATAGGGTTTGATTCTGTTTATTGGTTAGGCTTGTAATAGTTTGCAGACTAATAATCTGTAAGAGCCTTTTACCAGTTGTTCCTTTTAAACAGATTGAATTGCCTACCTTCAAGCATCTTTGATAATTTTCTTAAAATAAATAAATACATAAATAAATAAATCAATAAATCAATAAATCAATCAATAAATAAATAAATAAAACTAATTGTTATACTTGGATTGATACCATCCTTTGCTTACCTTTTCTGTTGTTTGGAAATGATAACAACCCAGCTCAGTTTGTAGCAGGATTAGCTGTGGCACAGATGATTTTATGAATAAGAAATTCAGCTGATCAAATGTTGCCAGTAGAGACAATACTGAATAAGTAATAGTCATTATTGAGAGAAAATGGAGAAAAATAAAAATAGGGTTAAAAGATTGATAAACAGAAAAGTAAACTAAAATGTATGAGGTTTAGAATGAATTAATCTAAGAATCACACTTCCAGCTTACGGAAGAAAAATAATATGACATCCTGCATCCATGGAGGTTAAATTAAAAGGTCTGTTATACTAGTACAAGAAAGCAAAGCACAAATGCAAGCAATAATGCATGATAGGGCGTGTGTTAATGTGTAACACCCGTCCAGCAGTGTTGGGCCTCTACACCCCTGGAAGGGCATTAATTACACATTAACACACACCCTGCCATGCATTATTGTGCTCAGAGAATGGGATGTCTGTAAAATTGTTGTATTTTACTTGCTTATTTATTTTTAAGTACTATACTATTTTTTTGTATATTTTTGATGTAAAATAGTTCCTCCGCCTACTGTTTCAAACTTTCTGCAGTATATATTAATGGTGTTGGAGGAAGCATTTTACATCAAAAATAGATAAAAAAATAATATAGTACTTAAAAAAGAAATACGCAAGTAAAACACAACAATTTTACAGACAGAGCATTCTCCTAATACATGGTGACTTCTGCTTTCATACAGACATTCACTCAAGATTCCTTTCACTCTTTATGGATCTCTCTCTCTCTCTCACACACACAGAGTCTTCTCTGTTTTCATACACAGATTCACTCACACACGCAGACAGAAAAATAAATGCATACACATACACACATATACTTCTTTCCGATTATTTTTTTTATATATATTTTTTTTACACTCGCTAAATAGTGAAACTGTTGCTTAGCAAGTGCAAAAGTAATGGTGGCCATTAATTTGTTTAGCAGTCTGTGCTCCACAGCTGCTTGATATGCTGCCGTGAAGAGGCGGACTCGACTTTTCAGTGGGCATTGCTTGTTCATTAATACCCTGCTGGAGTACGCTTGTTCTCCAATCAGGGTATCAATGTGCAGTAACCCATTTTCTAAAGTGCTATAAATGCACTGAACATTTATTATGTACTCCTTCATCTTACTTTTCTGTTTTCCCTTCCACTCTCACATTTTATCCTGACAGATTTTATGACATTTGTTTCGTGACAGAGTGTCAGAAATGCAAGCTGTGGTAGCACTCATATCTGTTAAGGAAAATTATTTCCTGTAATGAAGTCAGAACTCATTTTGTAGTGCGAAAGATTGCTGTTTCACCCACATCGGAGAAATGGCACAATTCACATTCATGAGGTTGCCACTATAGAAAGTTTTCCATAAATGTAGGGAACATTCATGCACCTATAAAATATGGTGGAAAAATTATTTCTTGTATGTGTTTCTGTTAGGATTACTTAAGAATGGAGTGAGTCAACCTCAGACTAGAAAAAGGAAAAAAATAGGTGATGCCCAGGGTGTTTGCTCCATTTTTGCAACTGATGTCTTGAAAATGATTATAATTCTGTAAGGGTTGCTGGGCGTGGTACCCCACTAGGATATTTCATTATTTTACAGCATTTCATGACCTTTCTCTTCATGAAGACAATCCAATTTAGATCAATTTTATACAACCTCCATAGAAAAACTGTGCGTGAATAGTTTCTTCTAAGATGCCTGATATATTTTTTGCTCATTTTGATAACAAATGAACAAACAATTTTATAAAAATGATAAAAAGGAATATTCATTTGCATATAGTTATGAGTCAAAAAAGTTTAGTGTAACCACTTTTGTGTGTCTTATATTCTCAGACATTTTTTAAAAAGTAATTAAAGGCCCCAGAGCCAAGGGGAGAAATGTGGAAGGGAAATGAAACTAAGAAGGTAATTTACAGCAGAGATTTATCAGTGATGTACTCTGCATAATCAGGGTGCTGAGAATGTACGACAGTATCATTCACCCTGACTCAAAGGTTCAGAACCTGCTGAGGAGCAAACACATGAGGATAAGTTGCTGTGTGTTTATTAGTCAGCTCTACTCGTTGCTAAGCGGGGTTATGAGAAGAAGCTGAACTATCTAATCATAATACTCATATCTAGGCCCAAAGCCCTGTTTTTTTACAATATGGAACAGTTATAGCAGAGGAATATCAGGGAACTAAAGGGATGAAAGGATGTTATGGTCTTTAAAGTACATGAGCATATACAAGTCTTGAAAAATGATATACATAAATTTTTCCAAATGTTAGTGCTTTTGGAGTTGCACTTTATATCAGTTATAACATACACACCGCAATATTTGCAATAAACAGCCAAAAAACGAATAAAAAATAAAGCCACTGAAGACAAAGAACACAGGTTTATATATTTTAAATTGTTAAATAGCACTGTGATTAATTAAAAACATTAAGAGAATACATCCCTGAAAGTAAAGTCTTGTACAAGGTATCTAATATTTTGGCAACCTACTATGAACCCTGTAGCCTCACAACAAACATTTCACCAATTCTGGCAAATATTCCTCTCATTGGAGTTAATCTATAAATAGACTTGACTGACAATAAACTGCTTATTGCACTCATAAACATTACACAGTAATATATATGTCACATTGTTATACTCTCCATAGTTCAAAACATAAGCATTGCAAACTTGTATTATAGTTAACATTTTATGAATCAAATTTCAAATTTGACAAAGCTAAATACATCTTTAGAGTAATTTTAATAACTTATGCTAAAAGCAAAGGCTTATATTTTTACCTTGCAGCTGTCATTAGAATAATAATCCTGTCCTGAAGGTAAACTGTTCATAGGTTCATATGTTGGTACTAGGCTATCAGCCCTAGAGCCTATACAAGCCTAGCCATAACAATTCCCTGGCTATTTCTTCCCATAATATTTACTTCCTTGGACCCGTGTCTAGCAGGGTGACTGACGTGATCCCCAGGGTGAATTTCCTATCTCCCATCCAATCATCAAGGTTCCTTTTAAAGAGGGCCAAAGAGGTGCTCTGCTTAATATGTATGGGCAGTCTATTTCAGAGTCTGGGGAGTCTCTGGGTTAGGAACCTATCCCTTCAGTATGTTTTGTTCATTGTGATGACAAGGTTTAGGTCCCTGGAATGTGTGGCTCTGACAGATTGTGATTTCTTTAAATGTAGCATGTCAAACAGCCCTGGGTTTGACATGGCCTTGTATGTTAAGCAGAGATCACCTCTGAGTAGACGATACGCGACAGAGTATAGCTGGAGTTTTTTTAGACGATCAGCATAGGGCATCTGCTTTAGGCCTATGATTCTTTTAGTGAGGTATTTCTGCAGTCTTTCCAGTTTGTGCAGATGTCTTGACAGGTACATACCAAACAGGGCATTGTACTCTATAATGGGTCTAATGAGGGATGAGTACAGTGGGACAATGACCTCCTTTTTTCTGGATGTAAAGCCCTTAGTGATGAGGTGTGCCACATAGAAGCCTATAAGAAGCCTAAGGTTTTCCTGAGTTAATGAATGTGTGCAGATATGTGTGTGTGTGTGTGTGTGTGTGTGTGTGTGTGTGTGCGTGCGTGCGTGCGTGTGTGTGTGTGTGTGTGTGTGTGTGTGTGTGTGTGTGTGTGTGTGTGTGTGTGTTACCCAATAACTTTGCTGGTAAGTTGATTGCAAGATTATTTTTAGTCATGACTTCAAAAAGGCATAACATCGAGTACAGTGTTTTCCAGTTACTATTTCCTGTTGCTAGAAAACAAAAATAAAGTTCGGTTAAACAGACTACTTCAAGTAAAAGTCGCTTTTCTATGACACTGATTTGCTGCACAAAGTACTAAATACATATTTAGAAAAGGAGCCCAAGGAGCCATTATAGAGGAAAGGAGGCTGAGAAAAGTAGTGTAAAACACAGATGCCAGGTGACAAAGTTGATAGGGGTGCCTGCTGGTACACAGGGTAATAGACAGTGAGAAATTATATTTCTGAGAATGGAACAAGATGGCTGAGAATGTCAGCAGCTGTAAAATATCATGCCCCCCAAAGGCATTTTAATGGAACAGACATCAGGAACCAGTAGACAGAGAAATTATGCTTTCTACAGGGGGCAGTTCCGTCTTCAGCCACTAACATGGGGGCTGCACATCTATATCTTTTTAAAAAAGACAAGTCTTTGTGATATTTTCACCTGCTTTTCATGTTGTTTTTGTAATGTGGAGATTTACTTGCTTTGATAGACTGGGTACACTTTTGGAACTGTACCACTATAGTAGACCAGATTTGCAAGCACATTTATTCTCAATTCAGAGTTCATGAGTGAAAACGCATTGATGTACCATTGTATGAGTGAAAGTCATCCAATTAGTTTTAGTATACACATTGCAACAATGGATATTTAATAAGTGATTACCTACAAGTCTTGATTTTTTTTGTGAGTACAATCGAGTTTCTGTCCATGACAATGTTATATTACATGAGTTTTGGTAAGTGTCAATCATGGCCTAGCATGACTCGAAAGTATGGATAAGGAAAGTGTTGATTCTGTACAGACTACCTTTTCTGCAGTTTGTTTTTTTTTGCTAATAAAGCCAATGTGTTTTTTCAAGAACACTTTATTAATAATTTGAAGATATTTCCAGCAATTTACATGTTCTGGTGAAGGTGTACCTTTGGTAGCTTTGCATAAAAGATTGGAAGTAGATGTTTCCTGGGATTCACTAATGCCTACACTAAGTGTACACTAAGTGTTCACTGTTCTGAGTGAGCAGACAACGCAAGCATAACACACACCTTCTTCCTCCTAATTTTAGTTTTTCTACTGATTTTCTTGCATGGTTAAAAATCAAGGGGGATTACAAAAGGTTACTGCAAAGTATAAACTATTTGCTCACTTAGTGTAATCTTTCTGAGTGACTAGAAAGCACAAAAAATGTGGTAGGGATATTCCTCAATGTAGATTGTGTACATTTAGTGTGGTTGTTAATGAGTCTTGTTTTTTAAAGTTCCTTTTTTTCTCATTTAGAGAAAAAAAAAATGAATATCTCAAACTAGGAACAAACTCCCAACTAACATACAACATCTCCAATCTTCTGTCCTCTTCAAAAAGGAATTAAAAAACTGCCTTGCCAACTCTTCCTCCTGCAACTCCTGTCACCCCACCTAATGTTCCTGTTACCCCTTACAGCTATATCCCAACAGTCCCCTTCTTACATTATACATACTTATAATCTTATGGATCCTTAGCTTCTTTATGGTGCTCTCTTGGACACTCAACTTTTTTTTTATCACCTAGACCCCTCCCCCTCCTTTTATCACTTTTTTAATCTCCCCCACCACTCCACTCCCCTCAATCCTTCTCTCCACTCCAATCTTACTTCTTCACCTCTCTTTAAACTTGACACACTCTAACTAGACATAAAGGCTATTCTCCTGGACATCATCTGCATCTCCTATTACTCTACACTATACTTGCCCGCTTTTCCTTTCTACTACTCTCCACTTTACCCCCCCCCTTTTCCTACATATCCCTATTGATTCCTCTACTTTGTCTCACCAATAATACCTCTAAAATTTCTATTTGATGTACTTCATTTAGTGATAACACAAGATTTTTACCTGAAACTGCTACAAGGGATTAATGTTGTTCATTCACATGATTTTTTCCATATATATTTAAACTACTTATGTTTTTTTTTATTTTCTTTTACTTTCTTAAATGCTTTAGACTCCTAATTTAGCTTGTTTATTGTCTGTGACATATGCACACTGTCTCTGGCTATTGTTGTGACATAACTATATTGTTTCTTGGCTTTTTTTGTTTGTATATATGTTTGTGGAGCTTTTCTCTTCGGGTCTCCATTGAAAATGGGCCCCCAACCCAGTGGAATAACCTGGTTAATAAAAGACAAATAAATAAACAGAATGAGCTTACTTTTGGTTGTCTTGTTTTTAGATCTATCAGACCTTTGTTGTGATTTATCCATTGATCTATCATCTTTATCAACACTCTCTAACAGGGTTGAATCATCAACTTGTTATATTAATGGACTGCCACTAATATACTGGATGTCATATATTGTTAGGATATGAGCAGGAAAGTAGTTGGGCTTTTATTGATCCTTAGCAGCGTTGAATGCCATAGCAGTAAATATCTGAGTCAGACCACTATTATATGATAACATGTTCTCATCTTGAAAGGTAATTGTAAAACCAGCTTACAGATGCAGGATGCCATCTGATTTCTTGAAGTTTGTGTAGCATAATATTGTGATCAATCAAATCAAAAGATTAAAAAAAAAATAATTGAATGTGATATTTTAAGTTGAGATTTATGGCCAAAGGTCAAGGGCCATGCTGCACAAACTTGGGTGAGGTTATTTCTGTACCAGACTGACTATTTGCTGGCCATGTGACTTGCAAAATTCTAGGCTGAGACATGTCAATACCGACCTGAACACAGAAGAGTGAGGTTCTTATTTTCTGGATTTGTAGGTTCATAGGTGGCTACTTGGCTAATGACCTCTAGGATCCTTAAAAGCCTAGCAGTGCAACCCAAATGTGACCCACAAATTTGATTTATAATTCATTTATAGGGGGTGATTTACTAACTGCTTCTGTCCATCAGAGGCATGGGAGCCAGGTCAGGGGAGAATTTCTGATTACCCAGCCACCCGTCCAAGTTGTGCTTAAATAAGGATAGTGAGGAACTCTGCTTCACATGGATGGGGAGCCTGTTCCAGGGAATGGGAATTCTCTGAGAAACATGTCTGTTTCTCCAACATGCCCTACTTATGCTGCAAGTAAATGTAGGTCTTTTAATCTAGTAGTTCTGATGCTGTTTGTTTTGCAGATGTGCAAAACATTCATTAAACCAGGGTCCAGTGATGCCTTGTTTGCAAGGCAAAGATCATCTCCCAGAAGTCTGTATGATACCAAGAAAACAGATAGGGCTTTGAGGTGACTAACAGAGGACATTGTGGTTACTCCTTTTATACCCTTTGTGGACATTCCAGTTGCTGTATGTGACTGGTCACATAGATATCTAAGGGAGCATTATACTCCATGATGGGGTTGATGATGGCCGAGTACAGAGGTATGATGACCTCTCTGGACCTATATGCCATGCCCCTGTTTATATGTTGAGCAAGAGAGATTCTCTTACTACCTTGGTCACATGTTGGTTGAAGGCTAGGTTGCAATCTACATGAGTCCCCATATCCCTGACTAGTGAATCAACTTTTAAGGGTGTTTTACTGATGACATTGTCACCTAGGGTGACAGACTTCCCCAAAACTAGTATAATGCATTTTTTGGTACTGGATTTTAAGCCATGGCTTTGGCACCAAGTGTTTGTCTGTATGGTACTCTCGGCATGAGAGATTCAGTGACTGCTCCCAGTTTGCAATCATCTGCAAACTTGGTTCACCAGATGTCTTTGACACTGGCTTTGACATCTGAGAAGTAAGTGCTAAAGAGAAGTGGGCCTAGCACAAAGCCCTTAGGGGCTCCATTGTTGATGGCCTCTTTGTGGAGGTGACCTTACCAATTCTAAAATCTCTGCTCCCATCAGTGAACCAGCTAGCTATCCAGCATGTTTATAAAGGGGTTTATACCTTGTTCTGTAAGCTTTTTAACAATCGGTGAGTGGGGTATTGTATCAAATGCTTTAGTCAGACCTGTGTAGGCCGTATGCACAGTTTTCCCCTCATTCATTGCTTTAGTGACCTTTTCAAAGAAGTCCACCAAGTTCAGTAGGCATGACCTTCCTTTGACAAAGCCAAACTGGGATGGATCCAGTGTATGGAGGTCTCCTCTTTCTTTGTCAATAATTTCCATGATAATTATTTGCATGGCTTTTTAAATAAGATGAGTCAGACTAATGGGGCTGTAGGTTTCAGGATGTGTTGAAGGTCCTCCCTTATGAAGGGTGATGACCGTCACAGTCCTCCATTCACATGACTCTAGGGTTCCTGATAAGTCGTATTTTAGAATATTCAGAGGGCATCTTGGGATGTTATCAGTTCCCGTTGAGGCTGTATTTGTAGCTTTAGAGATGGCAGCCAGTACATGGTCCCTAGTTATAGTTGTAGGGGTTATGTTTGAAGTTATTATTGGGGGGAATGGTTGGGGGTAAACGAGGTTAAAGTTGAAAATGAATTTTTCACTAACATGTACACTATATAGCCAGGCTCAGTTAACGTGGCACCATTAACCACCATTTCAGCATATTGCTGTGTGCTACCCTTGAGGGTTCTGATATATCTGTAGAAGGCCTTATGGTTATGTTTCACCTGGGAAGATAGCTTAACCTCAAAATTAGCTTTCTTTGACCTAATAGCCCTCTTAGTTGCCTATTTGGTTTGATGAGAGAGTTTTAATCTTTATAAGAATTTCCTTTCCTGCATTTTCCCATATTTTTTGTTTCCTGTTTAATTTGGGATACCACCAGTGTGGTTTGTTTCTGGGTCTAGTTCTGGGCTTACTTCTGGTAGGTATGGCAGCCTCTATGCAGGCACTGACATGATTGTACAGAGTCTCTGAGAGCAATTCAGCATAAGCTGCTGTATTCCCAAGATTTGGAGGGACACTGAATTTTGACAAACCATCACCTAATAACAGGTAATTTGCCTTGGAATAGTTTCTGTTGCTGGTTTTAATGGGATTGTGGAGTTTATTTTGATTTTGAAGGACACCGCTTTGTGGCTAGACCTACAAGAGACAACAAGACATTGGAGAGGGTGCAGCATTCATATTTGTGAGCACAAGGTCCAGTATGTTGAAGTCTTTAGTGGGTCTATTCACTATTTGGTCAAGGTTGTGTGTATTTACAAATTCCAGGAATCTCTGTGCCTGTAAAATTGAGGCCACGTAGGATTCCCAATCTATCGAGGGGTAATTAAAGTATCCCATGAGTAAGGTGTTAGGATGGATGTTAATTGTCGTCATTAGGTCCAAGTATGCATTGTGAACTTCTTGGGACATGAAGGGTGACCTATAGATGGCTATGATATGGTACGGGATAAGGAAAAAATGATTTAAATGATTTCTTTGTAGATGGGAATATCTCATTTGAAGAATTTAATTTCTTGAATGTACCCCACCCTAGGAAATCTATAATATTTGGTCTCCCGAAAATTCATAAACATCTTTTAAACCCACCTATGAGACCCATATTGGATGTAAGGGGGTTGATAACACATCCCTTGGCCAAGTTCTTGGATATTAGGTTAAAAACTCTGGTTTCTGAAGAAATGAATTTATGTAAAGATTCATGGGATTTCCTTTATAGAATTAATAGATTGGAGTATATTGATTCAGGTATATTTATCACAGTGGATGTGAAAGACCTACACATGGTTATACCGCATACTTTAGGAATTGAATGGTTTTGTGAATACTTAGTGGAAAAAGAGATCCCACAATGAACAATTAATATGTACGAAGATTTATTGGAGCTTGTTTTAACCAATAATTACATATTTTTGAGAATTATTTTTTCCTCCAAATAGAGGGTGTGGCTATGGGCTCTGCTTGTGGGGGATTGTATGTGAACATAGTTATGCTACAGTGGGAGAATAAATATTTATACAATATTCTCCTTTTTATACTCACTGGATGATTTATAGCCACTTTTTGGGTGACATTTTTATTTTTTTTGAATGGACTTGAGGATAGAATTAGTGAATTCTTGGAGTATATTAACCCGTCCACAACCTTTTTGAAGTTTTCACACAGTATTGACAAAAATGAGATCTCATATCTAGATGTGAAATTGATTAAGGATACCTCCATGAAGGCTTTCATAGCTCAAATTTACAGAAAGGAAACATATTCAAATAGTTTCTTGCACTTTGATAGTTCACATCCCTATAAACATAAAAGGGCTGTTGTTAGGGCTCAATTTTTAAGGGTTGCCCATATGGTGAGTTTATTTAAAGCCTTTTTGGATGAATGTGACTTACTTAAGAGTATGTTTCTGAAAAGAGGGTATCCTTTAAAACTGATTAATGAAGTCATGGATGAGGTGATTAATAAAAGAGAGAGGGGTCATTTCAGCCCATTGCTTTCAGGTTCCCAGTCTAATATATTTGTAGCTGGGGTTTCCATTCAGGATGATGCCTGTTTGAATGATAATACGAGGTTGAGTAATTAATTATTTCAATGTGCCTTCATCACATCATTTAACAAGAATAGTAAACAGATAGCCAATGTTTTGTTTAAAAATTGGGTTATTGTTTCTATCAGTAAGGAAATCAGGCATTGTGTTGGTGAAAAACCTAATATTGTTTGTCTTAGGGGTAGATGCCTCAAAATTATTTTAGAGAATAACTATAAGAGGCCCTCTATAGTCATGGTGAAAAAATGTGGTGCTTGTAATTATTGTTCCTATATCTTAGAAGGTTCGTCCTTCAGTATTAATAATGTGTTTGTTAAATTAACTAAGAAATTATTCTGTTATACAGAAAGAGTTATTTACTGTGCCTTTTATATGGTCTGCCCCTGTTTTTACATAGGTAAGACTGAGAGAAAAATTAAAAGTCGTATCTATGAACATCTGAGGGACATTAGGATGAAAAAAGATATAAATGTATTGGCAAAGCATTGTATGAAATGTGAGGGTCATTTTTTTTTAAATTCACTCTTGTGGAAGTTCTTGACATTGATGTTAGGGAGGGGGACCGTGGACCCTACATTTGGAGAGACAGGAGGTTCTATGGCAGCTTATAGTGAATGCCATCCAATGGCCTGGTCTTAATGATTCCCTTTCCATTTCATGTCTTTTGAAGCTTAACGCCTTGGAGAGGTAGTTGAATTTTTATAAGCTATATGGTGGGGTGTGCATATTTTTAATTCATTTGTATGTTTGTATTTATACATATTTTTTATACAGTTGTATATTTATAAATGTATATATATATATCTATATATATATATATATATATATATATATATATATATATATTTTTTTTTTATATGACAAACTATAATATTGGTGATGTTCATTTACGATGAGAGCTAGTTGTTTTATCTGGTTGTCACCTTTTTATTTATTTGTTTAAGGTGCAATTGTTAACTGACTTGTTTCACAGCCTATTGGTTTTTAAAAAAGGGGGTTGTGCACTTCAAACATTTTTCAAAATTGGTGATTGTATTGATTTCATGTTCTGAGGAAGTGTCTGAATGATCAGAGATGAAAGTGTTTAATTTCGTATTTTTGTTCCAATAAACTGTGTGTTATTGCAGATACAGCTGTTTATTTGCTTCCTGAGGCTAGTCTGGATTTATGGTATAGGATTTTGTCATTGGTGATGTGAATGTGAAGGAACTCCAGCATGTCATCCTGTTTGACTACCATAGAGGTAAGCTTGTTACTGATGTATATTGAGACACCTCCGCTTTTGCTACTGGTCTAAAAGTGTAGAGTTCATTGAAACCTTCCACTGTTGGGGTACTCTCTGTTGCTTTGAACCATGTCTCAGTAACTGCACAGTTATCTATATTCTTTAGTGTAAGGAGGTCTTGGAGGGAGTATAATTTTTATTTAGGCTCCTTGCATTGGCCAATAACACCTTGAGGTTATGTTGAGTTCATTTTGCTAGGTTTGCAATTTGATATTGCCTAAAAAAGGCACTATGGGGGCAGACAAAGCTTTAGCTAGTATGCAAAAACCTAAAGGGGAAAGCTGCAGACCATCCTTGGCAAAGCAACATGGTCTGTTGATCATGTCCTCCCAAGCTGACAAATATTGGATCCCCTTAGAGTGACACAAGGAAAACAGACAGTTGTTGAAATCAATTTTTTGCTCATGTTGTGACATCATCCTTGGTGGTGGTAATATGCTGCTCAGTACCGGGCTCAAACTGGCCTGAGATGCATAGTCTGAAAGCTCCATAATGCATCTCTTCATATAGTCCAGGGAGGCAGGGGGCGGCTCGTGCTATCGGACTGCCGGACTGCAGACCTCCCACCTACAAAAAACAAAAGAAAAAAAAAATCTGTGAAACAAAAAAAAAAAAATCACGGGTCCCGATTCCTCTCCTCTGCGCATGCGCAGACACATTGAGGAACTCAGACTGCCTTTATCGGCAGTCCAGATGCAGAGAAAGAGGTACCCATCAATCTGTGCTGTGAGGTACCCAGGAATCTGTGCAGTCGTCAACGCACAGAACAGAGGAGCTCCAGACTGCTTCCCCTGCAGGCAGAGCCAATGAGGGGTGAGCAGAGAGCTCTCACGGGGATTTTGCTCCGCGGGATTCGTGTAGGAATGGCCGCTGGCTGGGATTTTGCTGCGCGGGCTTCGTGAGTGGATTATATTGGGTGTGCGATTGACTGCTTATATTTTACGTTGAGTAGGGTGAGGGTTGATTTTACAGTTTTAGTTATGTGTATTAATTGAGGTGTCTGTGAAGGAGCTTCTATATGGCATTGTATTGATAATGGCCTCAGGCTGTACTTGGTTTGGTGTTCAGTGCTTTGTAATTGGGCATTATAGCATCTCTTTGCAGGGTTTTGTTTTGTTGCTGGATGGACATTTTGGGTTGGTGTGACACTGGTAAAGCAAAATCGTCAGTCACATTGGTGACTGTAGGCAGTAAAATGTTTGTCTGAGGTGGGAATGGGTTTTCCAAGCTGCAGAAGCATGTCTGGGGCTGTGACATGCTCCAAGTTTTGGCTGCAAGCGACCTCTCTATCTAGTGGCTGGCTTTCTGTTTTCCAGATTTGCTCAGAACGTCCAAATTTTGCCTCATATGTTCCTCAAGAATTTGTGGTTTTCTGGCATCACAGGCATGATCAGAGGGTAGAAATGACTGCATAATTAAACATTTGACCTAAAACCTCACAACCCTGTTACACAAGCAATGTTCTAAGTTGATAAGAATGATAGTTAAAATCTGTCCCTATTTTGTGCCTTTGTTTTTCCATTTGGTCAGGCATTGTCCACATTTTACAATTTTTTTGCACCCCAGGTTGTGAGGTATGATGTACTCTTGTTGATCAAGAGAGAACAGTGTAATGGTTAAACAATACTTAATGGTGTTTTTGGCCACATTACCCGCATGTGTGGATTGGGAGCTGTCTTGTTTTGTGATTAGTACAATTATGCATTTGGTTGAAGCTGGCATAGTCGACTGTTCAGATTTTGAGAACAATGGTCAAAGTGGGTTTTTTTCTGGTTTTTGAATGTTCAGATTGCATGCTTATTAAAGCAAGTGTCTTCCATGCTCATTGTAATGTTATTTTCCTCACTGAACATCGATTTCTAACTAGTGGTTTATTGGGTAAAAGTATTAGAATCACATTGTTTGTTTAAGTTGGAGTTAGATTGATTAATGTGCAAGTGGGTGCTGTTTATGTGCAACTGCCTGTTGTTTAGCTATCTTTTGCACATATAGATATATGTAGTGTGCTCTTTAAAAGTATAGCATGCTGCCCTAACTAAAACTGCGTTGCTGTTATAACTATGTACTTAAGACTTACTCTGATTCGGTTTGATTTTTCTCAGTTGTTTTGTGTTAATGCCCCACTTAACTAGTTTTGCCTTTTTGCAAAGTGCAAAGGGAGAGTGCAGATTGTCCAGATTGTTGCCTGACTGTATGTTTGGTCCTTTTTCAGAAATAATGACTGACATTTCAGTGAAAGATTTCAAACCCTTTAGAAAAGGCATGCTAGGTAAACCGGTTATTCCATCCACATTTTAAGTTTGTAAGAGCAATACAAAAAAAGTCCTTATTTTGGGCTTTTGCCCAAATTTTATTAATGGATTTGTACAGATTATTTTGCTATGAGGTTGAGAGATATGATTAATTCATAATTGATTCAGCTGATGCCATACGTCTCTTTATAAGGTGTTTTTGCAGGTTATGAGGCACCCGCGAATACCTCTCCACTGTTAAGACTCCATGTTTTTTTGGAAATGCTCATTTTCCCTTATTTCTAGAAGTATAGGGGCAGTATTTGGCAATCATTGGTATTTCCTGCTTGTTGTCCCACCGGTTTGGTGTTTTTAGGAGTATAGCCTCATACTTTTGGTTCAGTTTCCATAACAATGTGGTTTCCTGACGATTAGTGTCACTTTCTTCATGACGGAAGTTAAAAAAAAATGATGACAGCATTTGACTTTCTGTCTTTATACACAATAGAACGTTCATGCTAATGCAGAACCCTTTATTAGGCCTCCTTTAATTTTGGTACGAACATTTAAAAATTGTCTCTACTTTTGGGTCATTGTCCCACTTTTTATTCATTGCTTTTTTCTGAGTTCTTGCTCTAAGAGATTGAGAGGTATGGTGTTGGCACCTTTTGACACTCCACTATGTAGACTTAGTCAATACAGTAATCATTTGTCAGAATGTTGGCTGAAATTCTATGGTTCACAGTAAATAATATATTCTGTGTATCATTAACTATGTCAATGTTACAGTTGCCAGACTGTCTTCATTACATAGCCTTCTCTCCTTCCAGGTGGGGAACTGCTAAATTACACATGATGTCTTATATTTGTTTGTATGTTGGTCTTGTGTGTTGTCTCATGACTCTCAGGCATCCAGGAGTTTGCTATGCATTTTCTCTGTTCCTCGAAGAGCTTGTGGTTCTCTAGCATGTTAAGAGGGGATGCATTTGCTGGGTGATGGTGGGCATTGGGGTTTTGGACAATGTTATTCAGAAGCGTGATGGCATGAACTTTTTGTTCTAGCAGACTTCCAAGTTTGTGGTGGCACTGGTTAGGACCTTAGGGTTTAGCTTCACAGTATGGTTGTGATTTAAATAGCATTCACATTCATAACTCTTTATCATTTCATGGTTTGGATGTTTTATCTCTCTAGGAATATGGAATAGCTGCTGCTTGATGGTGCTGTCAGCATGGACAAAATTCTTTGGTTTAAATTTTCTCTTTTCTCTTTTCTCTGCTGTCTTGGTAAATAAAGTGAAGGCATCTGCATGTATTGCCTTTTAGTTGTGATTTTTTTTTTTTAAAGGACATGGACTGAGTAATGGCTGTGTGGAGCACGTGCGTAGTGAGATAAACGGTCATGTGTTATTTTCTTTTGTGAGCTATTCATAAGTGGTTTGCAGCCTTGTCACCATTCTGTGGGACTCCTAGTGGAATTTGTTAGTGGGTTATATGGTAGGTCTTCTTTTGACATTTGTTTCACATTGTTGGGGTGGTCTTCTTATTTTGGTGATGGCAGGTTGACAGTTAAAGGCTGTGGCTTGTGCATTTTTCTGTACATTTTGCAGATGAAACATGTTAGTATAGAATGGCTTTTCATCTGTTCTTGATTTTGCAGAATGTTCTGGTTTCTGTCATATTTTTATACTGTTGATTTATGCTTACTATTCAGAAAGTGCCTGTTGCTCTGTATTTTAAGTAGCAATACTTTAACGACCATCTGGTAAGCTTGTCTGAGATTGTAAGATGCAAGTAAGTTTTAATAAGCATATTGTTAACGAATTGCCAACATTGAAAGCCGTTCTGTTGTTGCCATGCAGAGAATACTTACATAACTAGATAACATATAAGCTTTGGATATTGAAATGCTTTAAGAGCTCATTACAGGCTTTACCTGCAAACTAAACAGAATGCCAATTTATCATGTGTGGTCCATATCCTGTGCAGTAATCCGTTAAGCAATGTATGTTGAGTTTGTTTCCTGTTTGCTTTACATTTTTTACTTTGATCATGTTTTCCCCATGAAACAAGTAGATAGTTGTTGTCAGGCAGCAGGTCTTTTTTGGATAAGAAACATTTTTACAAGTGGGATTATCACAGAGATTGCTACTTTCAGCATGTTACTTGGTACTTTAATAAAGCTGAATATAAATTAGAATTAGAACTGGAGTGCAAGGGGAAGTGGTTTGAGTTGAGTGCTGCTTGTTATTCTTATACTTGATTTTGACTAGCATTCCAGTAATGTATTTAAAAAGTAATTTATTTTTTCATGCCTCACAACCTTTTTGTTTTCATCTAGATATTAAGTAAGCTGCCATGCAGCCAATGGATTGAAATATTTTTTTTCTTCTACACTTTCCTTTTTTCTTGATTGGACTCTAATAATGATGGTTTGGCACCCAGGGCAGCATATTTAATTAAAGTTGCAGTTTTTATGGTTTTGATCATAGCTCCTCCCCTTTCTAGTTGGCCACACCCATTCCCATTGACCCCACCCATTCAGCTGTCTCCTGCAGCCCCCCTTTGATTTGAAGTCACCAGCCGCCACTGCAGGGAGGTACATCTCAGGTCATTTGCACCTGCATGTACTATGACGGAATCACTTGTTGGTCTGCTGGTTGGATGAACTAATAGTGGGTTTGCTTATTTTCTGGGTGGTCTGCTGACAAGTTGACCTCTGGTTTTGAGAAGTATATGCAGACATCCCAGTGCTAAACTGAATTTGGTAGGTATTTGGTGCTAAAATGTATGCTCACAGGCTGGTTAATTTTATCTGTTCTGAGTCTACTATATATGTTATATACCTTAAAATGAATGTACTGGCAAAGATACTCAACTCTTACTTGCTTACTTGTTGAGATTCATTAAAACACATTTACTGGCAATGACAGCCAATTCCATCCATCCTTTACTTGTTTATGTGATGGGATTCAAGATATTCCTTTGATAAATGCTACAGCAGTTATCTTAAATGTGTAGGAATATGAGTATCTATGCAAATAAACAAAAAGATCTCCTAAAATGATTTTAAGATGGAGCAAATTGTTGCGATGGCTTATGTTCTGTGCTTTACCTGTTATTGTAAAATGGTTTGGATCGTGTGTGTTAAGTATATAGTTCTTACAGTTAACTAGAATTTAAACCAAGGAATGATCTAAGACTGAAGATTGCTTTTGAGATAGGTCTGCTTGGGAAAATGAGTCATTCAGTAGCAAAACTAGTGGTTAATAGACATTTGAGAAATTGAGAAGAGAGCTCAAATCTGTTGAATTCGCTTTTAGAAAAGGAAACACCATGGTCCACTTCTTTCGTGGTCAGCATGACATCTTTGTGGTATGTTGCCTGCCTCACAGTTCCAAGGTTTGGGGTTTAATCCTAACTTCTGGTCACTCTTCATGTGGAGCTTATATGGTCTCCTTGGGTCTGCATGTTTTTTGGGGGTACTCCATTCTCTTGCCAGCTCCCTAAAAGGGTTCTCTGCCCTGCTACTACTACAATAAAGTTATCCAATATATGTTATGTTACGTTTTCTTGTAGTCATGTAGTCAACATTACGGCTTAAAGTTGTCAAGGAAAGACCATTTACTTAGTCAGTGAATAAATTAAATAATAACAGGGTCCTTCATCATATCTGATATATATATAAGGGCTGAATACTCTTGACTCTTCCCTAGAAAAATTCAGAAATGCTCAGAAGTAATAAATGCACATGCAACATGCTAACTTAACTTGTGCTTATAGTTTGAGTGGGGGAGGGGCAGCCGTAGAAGAGGGTAGAATTCGTTTTTAGTAAAGTCGTTCTCAGATGGAATGAGATGTTAATGGACCCTCTTAATGAGAAGTGGATAAGTTGTCTAGAGAGCCTCTGGGATAGGTGATGACTAATAATTTCTAGTCTTACATTCATCAAGGTTTTATATCTTTGGCATCTAACTCCTTTCTGTTATTTCAACATGGCACAATTCACCTCAATTTTTGCTGGCACTGTCTATCCAAAGATGCAGATTACATATATGAGCTTTCATCCTGTCCATTACTGCAACAACTTTGATACAGGGTAATTAAAAAGGTAAGGTGGGCTGTGAAGAACCTGTTACCAATTTCTACATAGATTCATAGATTACTACTACGCTAACTACCCTTGTGGGCCATTTAATGCCTAGCCAATTACCCAATGGGAGAATCAAACCCTGCACCTTTTGTCTGTAAGGTAAACACCTTAACCAATATGCCAAATCCCACCCCTCCCCCACAGATATACAATTTTGCATATTTGGAGTTGGTCAGTTTTTTTATGGACTGGGAGGCCCAGAATACGCATGGGTATGAATGGTGGTTACCACCTTATTCATTTGTAAGTTTTCAAACTGAAAAAATATATGCAGTTAGATACCACTCATAAAGCTAATTATAAGTTACTGACATTATTAAAAAAAGTAGAATTGACATGGTGAAGTAGAATGAATATTGGGTGTTTGTACATATGTTAAGTTTGCGTGATAACCTAATAAAACAGTGATAATGTGTGCTACAATTTTATAAGACACATACGTTTTTAGTGTCATAGTGTATGTAATTATTGTTTGCTTTTGTGTATCTTCTGTAGATAATTGCTTTTATCATTCCTTATGCTGTGTGTATGAACTGCTCAGTTCATTAATTGCTGAATAAAAGTTTTAGTTGTTGTTCTCAGACGTAGTTTACATAAATAGGTATGCTTGTTATCTTATCCTGTATCACGGATATGCTCATGTAAATATTCAGGGACACAATGTGTGACTGATAAATAAGAGTATGACGGCCTAGTCTGCAGAATTATAAAGAGCATGTGAAGCAGTTAACTGTTACTGGCTGATTAGTTTTCTGTTTTTCCTTCCTTCCCTTTTTGTCTGCTCTTCTTTGTTGTATAAAATAATGGTGTACATTTTTATACTCTGTAATGTGTCTTATTTTTGTTACAAACAATAAAGGAATAATGAATTTAAAAGAAAATGAAGACAGACAATGTCAAAAACTGACAATTACAAGGCTGCATTTGACAAAACAAATCTAAAAGTTTCTGGTATGCTTTCAGTGGTTTCACTTCAGGTGTCTGTTATAGTATCTCTCTGTTCTTACACCATGTATACAGGAAACAAAATGCTGATGTGGTTCAGAAGAATACTTCAGAGAGAAAGTTCAATTTCCTCTCAGTGGCAAATGCCACATTCTTGATATGAATCTGAAAAATGGCAAGTATCACTTTTATGATAGGCAATAAAGAAAAGCTTGTGTTCAGTGGTCTGATGACTCAAAACTATGTGCTGTTTCAGTGTTCACAGTTACTTAGGTTCATAGGTGATTACTAGGGTAATGACCTCAGGGGCCTTTTTAAGGCTAGATCTGCTTCCCAAAAAAAGTCATGTGTGGAAGGTTCCACTGATTTTGAAACAACCCTTGAAACAAAAACAATATGAAAAGCTGATTAATTATCCCCACACCTTCCACAAAGTATAAGACCCAATGTACCCCATCCAGGTATAATCAGCTATGAAGCCATTGTAGCTTCGAGAAGAGATCTTGCAATGTGATACTTCAGGTAAGGGATTAAGTGTTTTTGTCATGTGATCCCTGACAGAAGTGTGAGACCCACCAGATCCATTGGCACAGAGGGTTAATGCCCTGACAACAACCCAGGTATCAGTTGGAGCTGGCAAGATTAGAATGAGTATGCCTATCCTGGGTGGTAGGAGTGGGTGGACTAAGACTGTCCAGTGCTATAATCACTCAGAGGTGGGGGAATAATGCAAGGGATGATCTTGGACTGGACAACTTAGCTGTGTCAGCATTAGCACAAGAAAAGATATAGTCCCCCCACACCATGGTGTACATCACATGTCTCCTACCCAGGGTATGGATTACGAGATGCTGAGGAGGGCACAAACCATGTCATGACTGCCTTGATGATGGTCCTTCTCTTTCCAGATTGCTCTTTCCCATGTGATGGTAGCATATAGACACTGGGCAAAGGAGCTCATGCCCTGTGGGGAAATTTGATGTCTGGAAGAAATGGAGGCAAGAAGCGCATATTAAAATTGCAGTACCTAATTTCCTTGCAATAGTCAAGAAAAACCTGTTGATGTAGTATACCTGAACTTCAGCAGATCATTGTATTCCATGTTTGACAGGATTTTTTAGGAAACAGCAATATTTTGGAAGCATGACCTAAAATTATAATATGTTATGAAGCAAAGCGTGGCTGTTAGAGACAGAAATTGTTAGGGGATAATTTAACAGACAGTGCGGTACCACAGGTTTCAGCATTAGGGCCATTGCTGTTTGATATATTTGTGGCAGATATCATACTGGGTTAAGACAGCAATATTGACTTGAAAACTGATGAAATTAAAATTGACAGTGTAGTCTCCTATTTAAGATTAAGCTCAAGAAAGAACTGTTGCACCTAGTACTGTGGTAAGGTTGTTGGCAGTTAGGATTTAATTTAAAAATACAAGGTTACCCACTTTGCGGGGTAGAACTCACAAAAATATAGTATTGGTGGGGTGACCATAAATAGGATAAAGATGGAGATTCAGAAGTAATAATCCCCTTTAAGCTGGGTGATGCTATGTGAACAGGAAGGGTAGTAGTGAAGGCAAATAACTTAATGGTGAGCATAGCATGAGGCAGGGAACCCAGAACTGCTAATTTTCTATTTCTATTTACAGAGCTCTGGCAAGGTTGCATATATATTTCTGTGTGTACCAGTTCATAGGTCATAGAGACAAGAGACAAGTAGGCTGTTAGAAAAGATACAGCATAAGGTTTCCAGAATGAAAATGGTGGATGATAGCGCTGATGCATGAACTGACACTTAGAAGGTCGGCCATGTGTGCATTAGAAGACAGAAGAGGAAGAGAGATGCGATACAGAGACTTCACATTATCTGCGCACAAGTGAGAGCAGTGATATATATGTAGAAATAAAACTGGCAGGCAAGATGACATAGAAGGCATCTGAAAAGAAGTTATTTCATGACACTGCTGAGTAAGCATTCCTTCTTGGAGAGCATGGTAGCAGTCTGGAATGTAGTTTTTGAGGCAAAGGTTCAATGCATGTCATTAAAGGGGATTCAAGGCTGCTAATGACACAGCAAGAAAAGACTGAAACAAATGCATGTAGACATAAGTTAGTGGGGGCTAAATGCTGTGCTCTGACAGGTTTTTATTTATTCATTCATTTGTTTATTCATTTGTTAATGGGGTGGCCTGGACTAGTCACTCAGAGGTGTGAACATTGGATCAAAATGATTGTCTTTGTTGACATGACAGCAATACCCAAAGAATGAAAAATGGGAAAAGGGTTGTGGATGGATGGATGGATGGATGGATGGATGGATGGATGGGGTTGCCTCATTGGACACAAATATACTTCTTTTCAGGGTTAATCCTGGACCTCTTTGCTTAATTAACTTGGTCAGATTCATACTGATTACAAGAGGAAATTGGTAGAATCAACATATGAGTACTGGATAAATCTCATAAACAAATGATAAACCTGAGTTTTTTTTCCAGTGGCATCTTCATATGTTCAAATGCAGTTGTGGGTACTGACTAGTACTTCTATGGTATTACTTTGGGTTGAAACATTAGGCTTAAAATGACTTCCAGGTAGATAGCCTATTAATCTCCTGTGGTCCTATGATCCTGTGATGTCACAAGACTTGTTTTTGAAGCACTTTATCTGACATAGATGATTTTAGCTAGATTGTTCTATTTGGGGAATAGAATATAATCTGACTTTTTTTTCTCATTTATCTGTAGATGCCAATTAAGTCAAGTAATCAGACCAATTAATAAGGATGGTTTAGTTGACTTATTTCTTTGGGTGGCCACAGTGGTGTGGGTGGCCACGGTGATGCAGCGGTTAGCGTTGTCACCTCACAGCAAGAGGTTCTATGGTTTGATCCTCGGCTGGGGTGCCTTCTGTGTGGAGACTGCATGTCCTCACTGTGGTCGCGTGGGTTTCCTCCGGGTGCTCCAGTTTCCTCCCACATCCCAAAGATATGCTGTAGGTGGATTAGACACTCTAAATTGGCCCTAGGTGTGAGTGAGTGTGTGTGTGTGTGTGTGCCTTCTGTGGAAGGTTGGGTGCCGGGCTGGCAACTCGACAATGTAAAACTCTACTGCCAATCATGAGCGGACAGGTGATCTGCTGTGGTGACCCCTAACCGAGAAAAGCCAAAAGAAGAAGAAGTTGACTTATTTGTTTATTTGTTTATTTATTTGACATTTGTTTACCGAGGTGGTCTGACTGGGTCTACAGAACCCATTTTCAGTAGAGCCCTTGTGAGAAAAGCTCCACTTACAGAACAAATACAGTATAATTCAATACAATACAAATGACATTAGAAATACTATACAAAAGTAAGTTGAAAAGAACTATGTTACAAGATTACACATCTAAACAATTCTATAGAATTAAAACATAGACAGTAATAGTCAATCTTACCATATACATAACCTATGAGTAGATAGTGTCCAAAAATAGTATGTCGGTAGTGCATTAACTGTTCTAAACATTAAAAAATAGGATGTGGGTTTCAGTTAGGAAAATAATCACCAGAAAGTTACTGATGCAGAAAGATAGTGAGAGAGTTAAGAATAGAGACATTACAGCTTGAGCAGTAACTTAAGGATAAGGTATAGAAACAGAGATGGAGTTAGGAGAGCTTTAGGCCCATGTAGACTGTGAGGGAGTGAAATGTGACAGAAGAGGAGGATGAGGCTAGTATGGAAGAAGAGGAAAGAGCTGAGCATTAGGTGGCATTATGCAGAAGCAGAGCCATATATTTTTGAGATGTTTTTTTAAAATGGTTTTGAAATGGGTTAGAATAGGCATGGCCCTGATAGCTAGAGACAGTGAATTCCATAGTATAGTATTGTCATATTTCTATCAACTGTCTCCTTGCATTAAGTCTGGCAGTTGGTTTAGAGTATTAAGGATCTGTTAATAAACTGTTTCTTGTGGTCTAATGGTGCAGGGTTTGATTCCCTCAGCCTCTATTGTGTAACTGTGTGACTCCAGGCAAGTCACTTAACCAGATGTCTCTCTTAGGCTGAGTCTAAAAAAGGTCCATGGAGATCAATGCTCTACTCCAGAAGACAAATGAAAACAACTTTTACAAATCTAGTGAATGAGATGAGTGCTTGCATATATGCAAATGAGAGCAACAATACAAAGTGTTTGTCAGCTGCCAGGTAAGGTAGTTAGATAATTACACTAAAAGTTATATTTATTAAATTCTTGTAAGCATGCCAATAAGTAGAAAAAACAGGGCCTCAAAAAGCACACTGGTTATAAAACTCATTCTGTCTGCTTTACAAAATCGAGTCATAACTTATTTATTTATTTATTGATCGACATTTGATTACCAGGAAAGTCCGATTGGGTAGAAGCCCATTTTCAGCAGAGGCTGGGGAGAAAAGCTCCACATTATTACAAAACATTTTAACAACAATAATTTTACAATCTTCAAAAATACAACAAAAACATATTTCATTTAAATAATTGTAACAATTTAGACATAATATAAACATAATGGTTAAACATCGATATAAGGTATATGGCAATGATTTAATATTTAGAGAAATTTCACACAGTTTGTAGAGAAATTAAAGGTAAGTTAAGCAGTGGAATGCTTTGGTTTTAGTGATACTTTTCTGAACCTAAAGAACTATAGCACTATGTCACATCAGTTCTACATACTGCTTGGAAAGTATGTATCAAACACCAATACATAAAGCCATTTCCTCAAGTAGTTAAGGGATTGCTTCAATAATGAATTTGAATAAGCAAACTACCAACGCAAACTCAAAATAAATGTTTTTGAAGGTGGTATAAGAAGCCCCTTTCAACCCCAGATCCCTCTAACTTGCATACTTGGAGAAAGAGCAATTAGCAACAAACAATCCAAAAAAAAAAAAGCTTGCTGTCATGATTGTTGTGATCTTGGATGGCACTACATTAAACACAGCCTGAATCCACACATGTTGATACTTTGTAGAACACAGACAGTTGTAGGTTAACACTGTATCAAGTAATAATGCTCAAGCATCTAAACAAGCAAATAGAAGCAGCTGCAGGCAGCCCTCAGCACTATAGTCTTTCATGCAGATACCACAACATTCTTTTGAAATACCTGGTTTCCAGCCATATACCCATCAGATCAGTACATCCTGTACACCTGAATTCAGCACAGTCAGAATTACTATCAGGCTTTTGAATACCTCATAATAACTTTCAGCCAGCAGCTTCATCTATTAGTGATAACTTTCTAAGCATCATTTTGTCTCACTACTGCCAGTCCTTAAAAATCTCATCATATTCCTGTTAGTGAGTCATAAACTAAAGTTTACCTTATCATTCTCCAATAACTCCAGGATGTGTGGTGTGCTCTGTAGATCCACCTCAAAACTTATCACATCTTGTTAAGTGTCTGTGCACTAACGTTGTTTGGATGGCTGTGGGTGAATCCCTGTCGCCCTGAAAGTAAAAAATATAAATAAAAAAATCCTGTAAAGTATCTTGTCTCTCTAGCTAATTAAGTAGGTACCCAGCAAACATCATTCACTACAAAATTAAACAAAATATCCTAGAAACTTCCCCAGTACTAACCAATAACAATAACATAATCCCAAGCATTTGTATATTTATCCTCAGGTTCATTTGCTGTCTGTTTCTGTTTCTGTCTCTGTCTCTGTCTCTGTCTCTGTCTCTCTCTCTCTCTCTCTCTCTCTCTCTCTCTCTCTCTCCCTGTCTTGCTCTTTCTTTTGAGGCAGTATTTGATAAAAATTCTCAGCTGCTGTAATACAGAAAGCCACCTCTAAAATCATTAGACTATTTAGTCATAGTGTTAGTTAATTTAGCATCCTGAAACTGACTAAATGCTACTCTGAAACCATGTAATATGCCTTAAAATAATTGTATGTTTTCAGTTTAGGCTTATATCAGAAGTGTATACTTCAACATGTCGGTGTTAACTTGTGTGTAACATGTATGCCCTGGGTTTCCCAGTAGGGAGCTCATCTATAGGGTTCCATCAGGAGATGATCAGTTAGTAAAATCCTTCTTAATCTGTGTCCCCATAATGGACAACCTGACTGTTTCTTGCACTGATAGTCTTATGGCTGATAGCCATTGGTACCAATAGGTCCACTAGACAAATTGAAATCACCTGAAACATATTCAGGGCTAAAACAACCATGCCAGTCCTTATTTGACCAGAACCAAATGACTCACAAGCTTTGTCATTTTGCCTCTGGTGACCTGAATGACTGGTTAGAGAAGTTACAATACTAGATCCACTAAAGTACTATTCATTTTTTCTTTGACTGGCTAAATTCCACTATGCAAAGTACAATTTACAAGTATAGCTTAAGGAAAAGGCTTCCTAATATAACACAGGGACAGCTTAAAGTAAGATGTATGTTAATATGTTAAAAAGCAAGGGCCCAAGAACAGACCCTTGGGGAATGCCTGTGTTGTTGAGTAGGTAATTGGATTGCTTACTTTGCCATGTAACAGATTGTTTTCTGTTGTGTAGATAGTTATGGAACCAGGATAGCGTGTGTGGGGAGCAGTTTATGGTCTCAAGTTGTAAAAGTAGTTCTGAGTGGGACACTATATCAAAAGCTTTTGATAGGTCTGGTAGAATCACTGATGTTAGTAGGCCTACATCGAGACCTTTGTATACAGTGTTGGTAATTGACAGTAAGGCCGTTGTTGTGCGAGTAGGTTATTGTCTGTGAGATGTTTTAGCAATTGAGAATTAATACACTTTTCTAAAATTTTAGATAGAGGTGAAAGTATGGAGATGGGCTGGTAGTTAGATAGATCACTGGTGTTACCGCCTTTGTGAATGGGAGTAATAATTGAGTTTTTCCGTAGTTGTGGGACATATACTTCAGAGATTGATTGGTTAATGAGAATGCTAATTGGAAGAGCTATAGAATCTGCTGCAAGTTTTAGGTATTCAGTTAGAAGGCCATCGGAAGAAGGGGAGCATGGTTTTAGTTTTGAGAACAGTTTACGAACTAGAGAGGTGGGTACTGGTTGTAATGTAAATAGAGGAGGGGATGGGTTTTTGTTGGAATTGCAGTTGATGTGGGGGGAGTGGTTAGAGAGTGTATTGTCGTTTATGTTGCCGATTATACTTTTGTTAGTTTGTAGAGAGAAATCATTACCAAGTTTTTGGATAGTATCAATAAAATGAGAATTGAAGGCTTGGGCAATTTCTTGAGGGTCTTTGTCAGAAGATGGGGAGGGATCGTGTTGAATACCAGGATTTAGGAGAGAGGAAACAGAGTTCCAGCACAATTTGGGGTTATTTTGTTGGGTAGTGAGTTTAGCGGAGAAACAGATTTTTTATCATTGATGACTTCCTTTTTGGCATTGTTACAGAGTTGTTTATATCAGAGTTTAAGTTGTGGGGTTCTGTTTCTATGCCATTCCTTCCAGGCTTTATCCATGGAGGTATGTAACTGTTTAGTTTGCCATGGGGCACGGTTAGGCTTTACTCTTTTGGTACGTGTGGGGGGGGGCAAGACTGTCTAGAATATCTAAAAAGACTTTATTGAAGTAGTTGACTGCTTCATCCAGGGGGAGAAATTTGGTAGGGACCAGTTGTGGGTATTTAGAGACTCTAAGAATAGTTGTTCATTGAAATGGGCAATATACCTAGTTGTTTTTAGACAATGCAATTTGTCAATTTGAAGTTGAGTTCTATGGGTATAGGCCGGAAGATGGTCACTAAAGCTATTGGGTAGGGTCCCTGCCTTGGTGAATTTCTGAAGGTATGAGATGAGTATTCAGTCTAGGGTTGATTCTGTTTGTTTTTTTACCTTACAAGTGGGGTTAGAGATGACTTGAGTAAACCTATACAAGTTAATACTATTTACTGTGGAGTCAGAGATGAGAGTTTGCCAGTTTATATTTGTATTGCCAAGAATTATGGTTTCATTTGATATATTGAGGGTGGTCCAGGATAGTAGATCTTCCAGAGTAGGTATGTTTTGACCTGTAGGAATTTAGAGTACAGCAATGCATAATTTTTTTCTATTGTTGATGTGAAGGTTAACTAGCAATAATTCCATATTTCCGAATGTCGGTATAGGTTTATCATATGGTGTAACAGCTAAAATGTCACAATAGATTAATGGGACACCGCCACCTTTTTTATGTAGCCGGTCATTTCTATGTATATTATATCTTGGGGGGATTATTTCAGTGTTAGCAATATGTGGTTTTAGCCAGGTCTCTGTGAGTGCTACAATATCTGGGGAGAGACTAGAGACCCAGGCATGGAATTTGGTGGTTTTGTCGCAGAAACTACATACGTTAATTGTAGTGAAGCAGAGGTTTTTGGCATTAGAAGAAAGGTTTTGGGCAGAATGGTTGATTCATCCAGGGTTGGGATGAATGTACATAGGTCTACTACACATGATCAAAATTTCATTTGACTGAAATTCATTTGACTGAGACCATAATATCGAAACTTCAAAATACTGACAACTCACTTGACTGAAACTCATAGGTTCATAGGTTGGTACTAAGCTATCAGCCCTAGGGCCTATACAGACCTAGTCATAACAATTCCCTGGATATTTCTTCCCACAATATTTACTTCCCTGGACCCCTGTCTAGCAGGGCGACTGACGTGATCCCCACGGTGAATTTCCTATCTCCCATCCAATCGTCAAAGTTCCTTTGGAAGAGGGCCAAGAAGGTGCTCTGCTTGACATGCATGGGCAGTCTATTCCAGAGTATGGGGAGTCTCTGGTTCAGGAACCTATCCCTCCAGCATGTTTTGTTCATTGTGATGACAATGTTTAGATCCCTGGAGTTTGTGGCTCTGAGGGATTGGGATTTCTTTAAATGGAGCATGTCCAACAGCTCAGGGTTTGACATGGCTTTGTATGTTAAGCAGAGATTGCCTTTGAATAGACGATATGCCACATAGTATAGCTGGAGTTTTTTTAGATGGTCAGCATAGGGCATCTGCTTTAGGCCTGTGACTGAAACCTTAACAATGCTAAATTTCAATATACTAACTTGTAAACTACAGACATGCACACTTACAACACCAATGACTAACCCTTTCCAGAACTTAAACATTACTTACATATCATCTGCAACTGGATGATATAAAACCAAACTAGGTAGGGGCTACGTCCCCCACACTCCCCAATGTGGGGGACTGTGCCTCCACACCCCTCTAACTATTTATACTAACTCAATGATTGCACTACAGTGGGAAAAAGGGCATATGCCTTTTATTTACCTTACAGTAGTCTGCAGGCTGCCAGTGCCACTACTATGTTGAAATGTACATTATTCGACTGCATAGTGAAAGATTCCTTTTAGATGTGATGAGAATTTCTGGAGTGTTTCAGTCATTGGCTTTGTGATCATTCACATTCTCTGATGTGTACCTTCAGAGCTGAATGAGTAGCACTTTGAGGTGTCTATCTGTACTTGAGATGGTGTTTCTGTGATACATTAGTCGTAACTGATTTAAAATGATCGTGACTGCTAGTCATAGTTTTGTGCTTTTGACTTTATAATACATGATGATACTAGTTCTAATATTGTACTGAGTTAGCTACTGACCAGATACATTTATAAAAATCAGAATAAGTTACTTCATAGTTTCTGAATAGTTGCAACCTAACATCTACTTCTAAAGTTTTTTTTTATAATATCAGTAACAATGCAACATAACTGTAGACGTGATTATTTAAAAAGAAAAAAAGAATGTCCTTGGTCAAAATGCAACTTTCTGTTCATTGATCCCACTGACTTGTTTGGTGTAACTGATGAGTTTATTATATTTTAATTTATTATTTCATGAATGATTCTCTAACAAGTGGTGTAGGAGATAAAACTGCTGTTGTTTGTTGAGTGTTTACTTGAGCAGTGAATGCTGTTCAGCTTAGGAATATTTAACTCCATGGAGAGGTTATTGGGTTACAGAACTTTGGTCTCATTTTATATTGTTTTATTTTTTGTGTTCTTTTCTGGTGTGTACTACTTATACAATTTTGATTTTTATTACTTTTTCATATATAATTAACCATAGGTTTACTAATATTTAGATCAATACTGATGGAGTGATAGGTAGGGCGGCTATGGTGGTGTAGTGGTTAGCATTGTCACCTCACAGCAAGAGGTTCTCTGGTTTGATCCTTGGCTGGGGTGCCTTCTGTGTGGAGTCTGCATGTCCTCCCTGTGGTCCTGTGGGTTTCCTCTGTGTGCTCCGGTTTCCTCCCCCATCCCAAAGACATGCTGCAGGTGGATTGGACACCCTAAATTGGCCATAGGTGTGAGTGTGTGTGTGTGTGCCTTCTGTGGAAGGTTGGGCGCCGGGCTGGCAACTCAACACTGTAAAACTCCACTGCCAATCATGAGTGGATAGGTGATCCGCTGTGGTGACCCCTAACCGGGAAAAGCCGAAAGAAGAAGAAGACTGATGGAGTGATAGGTAGTATATGCTGTAAGATGGGAAGTTTGCATAAATACTTGAAACTATTCAATTCCCAAGCTGTCTTTTTAGAAGAAACACACCTTTTATCTGAAGACATATATAAACTTAATACTAGAGGTTATTCTGTACGATCTAGTTCTCACCATTTAATAAAAGAGTTGTAGCTATATTGTGGAATAAATCTTTACCTATTACTAAAGTTATTGATATATATAAAGATGATAAATGTATGTTTTATTTGGTTATATTGGAACTTAATAGGAAAATATATACTATAATTAATATCTATTGGGTTCCAGGATTTGGGGTTAACACTGTGAAACAACATTTAAATCAGATTGTACAAGTATCTAAATGAAACATTATTCTGGCAGGGATTTTAATTATATTTTAACAGACAAAGATTCCAATGCTTCTTGGAAAGGAGAATTTTATCTTCAGTAAGAATTTTAAGAATTTTGTTGATACATATATATTAGAGATATTAATAACTTTTCTGATTCAGATTCTTTCTTTTTCATACATGTTTCACATAGACATGGCACATGTTTCAGAATTGATAGAGCATTTGTTTCAAATGAGTTGATTAATAGTCTGGGAAAGGTTAAAGTTATTTCATGTCCCCTTTGAGACCATAATGCTATTTCTTTTGAATTACTAATTAGTCCAAACTATTGTGTTGAGATTAAAAGAATTGCAACCTATATAACCAAACTAAAGAATTTTAAACATTTTCTTAAATCAGAAATTCAGATTTCCATAAATCAGAAATTCAGGTTTTTATTAAGGCCAACAGTATCTGTGACACTTATATACATATATATGTATATATATATATATATATATATATATATATATATATGTGTGTGTGTGTGTGTGTACACACACACACACACACACACACACATACATATATATATATATATATATATATATATATATATATATATATACATATATATATATATATATCAAATGTGACTAAAAGCTTATTTATATGAGAGAAGTACTAGTTGGTATGCCAATAACAAAAAGCAATGAGATAGAGAAAACATAAGATACAAGAGAAACTTGATAAGTTAAAACAAATCAACCAAATTTGCAAAAGTAATAATAAAGAAAACATCAATGCTTTAAATATTAAATTATAAATCAGATGACTATAATTAATTTAGAGAAGTTCAAATTTATGAACTTTTCTATTAATCCCACGTCACTGAGTAACTTAGCTGTCAAGACTAAGAGGCTTAGTAAACGTAGTCATATCAAAGTGATCTGCTTGCCTAAAAAATGTTACTGAAATACGGGATATTTTAATGGAATTTAGAGAACACTTTAATAAAATTAATCAGAACCCAATTTTATTAGATTCTAAAGAAGTATTTAGGTATTTTGTTAAAAAAAAAATACCAAAAATAAATTATCAAAATTACAGGCTGAAACACTTGACAAACCAATCTCAACGTCTGAAATTCAGCATCATATGAATACTTTAAAACAAAATACAGCTCCATGTAATGATTGAATTATTCCTGAAATTTATAAAATAATGCCCAAAGAAGCTTTGATTTTATTACATAAAGTCTTTTCTATGTGCCAAGATCTAGTCATTATTCCTCCTTCTTGGAAATATACTCTTATTTCTCCCATATGAAAGGCTGACAAGGATCCTGCTAGATGTTCCTTATACAGACCAATTTCTCTTTTAAATATTGATCACAAAATCTTTGTGTCTATTTATGCTAATAGGTTGAAAATATTCCTTCCATTTTTTATTGCCAAAGATCAAAGAGGATTTATTTTAAAAAGGAATACATATGACAATATTAAGAGAGTATTAACCATAATTGATTCTGTCAATAATTCAAAGGATAATTTAACTCTAATCAGCCTGGATATAAACTGTGCCTTTGATTCTGTTAATTCAGATTATCTTTCTTTATTTTGGAAGAACTAAAATTTTCTATTAATTTTATACAACTTATCACTCATATTTATAGAGGATATTAGGCTTATATTAAGATAAGTAATTACATCTCTCAAAATATGCAAATATTTAAAGGAACTAAGCAATGCTGTCCTTTGTCTGCCTTGCTCTTTACTTTTGTAATGGAGCCATTAACTAATTTTATAAGGATGAATCCAGATATTAAGGGCTTTAAATTAAGTCTTGATGTGACTTCTAAACTCCAGCTGTTCAGAAATGATGACATTCTTCTTACTATTAAAGGAAATAATGCTTCCCTTTCTGCTATTTCTGAAACTATGGAAAATATTCCAAGGACATCTGGTCTTATTTTTAGTGATAGTTAAACAAGAATACTTTCTATTAATTCTAATATCAATAGTTTGAATGAGAAGTTTACTAAATATTTAGTCGAAACAGGCACGTTAACATATTTAGGAGTAGCATTAGCTAATAACATCAAGGATATGAGACTTTCATTATAATAATAGTTTATCCTCCATAAAGTATCTTATAAATAAATGGAATCCTTCACAATGGAAGAGTGGATTTCTATCATATTACCAAAGATACTATACACTGTACACTTTTTATTCTTATCTCCCCCTAAATCATATATAAAAGCATTCAGTTCAGTAATTTTAAAGTTTTTTGTGGTTTCCAAATAAACCCAGAGTAGCACTAGCACATCATGTGAGAGATCAGTCTAGTTGGGGAATAGGTTTATCGGATTTTGAACTGTACTAAATCTCCTCTTTGATAAAATCTATTTCTTTATTAGCCAATAAGCATTATTCAACCAAATGGAAACAGTTTCAAGAAGGTCTCTGTTTTAATACTACTAATATATATAACTCTAATAAACTGTTAATACTAAATAATCCATTTATTTGAGTGTTAAAAGATTATTTTACAACAAATACGTTTTAAATACATATTTCACACTAATATTGGAATCATCTAACCTACTACTTCCTCACTTAAATGGAGACTGTTCTCCTGGAAATTTACATACAGGTCATTTTTTTACACCTGACAAAATGGAACTAATTAGTAAGAAAAAAGTTTTGCATTGAAGATGTAAATTAGAGACTAAGGTAGATTGGTCTCATATGTTTTTTGACTGTGTAGTTCTTAAATCCTACTGGGATAATATTAATAGCTTCCTTCAGGCCCTATTTTCAGATAAGTTTGTTTTACCCATATCTTTGATTCCGTTTAATACTCCGCCCCTTGATTGTGTAAAAAAAGTAAATATTCTTTGTTATGGTCCATTTTGGCTGTTGCCAGAAAGATTATAACTAGAAATTGGAAGACTGAGACTTTACCCTCTTTAACGGAATTAAGAATATCATAACTGAAGCATGTCACTTGGAACTGATGACTATTAAATCAAGATCCATTAGAATAACTTCATCTTATAACCTGTGGTCTAAGCTAAAAGGCTTATTGGACAAACAGTTACAGAATTTTCAAGAATAATACATATGTTTAAAAATGTTTTTATAATTTTTGACTAGTGGACACCTTTGTAAATACTTTAGTTGTTGTATGTTTCTTGTCCTTTGTGTTGTTGTTTAATTTTTATTTTGCATTTAATGTCAATAATTATTAATTTATTAAAAATTGAGCAAAAATGTTTTTAATGAAAAAAGTCCACAAAAACAATATTTTGAAATGTTGAAATATTAACTACTTCTGCTTTCCTACCCAGTCTTTCAGCAGTGGATTCTATACCACTGATGTTAATGGTGTCTCGGACTTAGCTGTTTCAACCTTACTGGATAAGTGTAGTAATTCATACGGCAACAGCTGTTTCTTTGCCATAACTGTACCTAAACCTGCCCACGATAACAGCTTCATGCTACATTTTGATGGCTCCATCATCCTGAATACTGTCTCTATCACTTTTTTTGCCATCACTGAAAACATTCTCAGAACTCAGACCCCACCGATCTTGTCCGCTATAATGTCTTCAAGCAACACTGTCTGCATAGTTTGTCAGCCTAACCCCTCCCCCACATTCCTAAGATAGAAATCCTCTTTGTCACTGCCATGATGTCAAACCTTGGTCCAGAAAACTGGAATTCTCTCTCATTCTCTCTCTCTCTCTCTCTCTCTATCCCTCTCCTGACTTCTGAGTCTACTGTATATCAGATGTCTACCTTTAGAGTTGATATACACAATTATATTGTGTATCTCAGTTCATACAACAAAGAAACTACTTTAATCTCTGGTATGAATGCAAATCACTTTCTAGACATTTCCATATTTTACTTTGGCTGTACCATGCCACCTTATCAAAACCTTTGCTGTGAAGCTGGTAACTCCTTCACCTCCTTCAATGGTATCAACTCTCACTCGCCCACAAACTAGTAAACCATCCACTAAATGTCCCATCCCTCCAGAATCTACTCCAACCCTATCACACCACCAGACCACTAAGATCCAGCAACAAAAATCACTTGCAGATTACTAAAGCCAATAACTCTGCTAGTAAGGCACTATTCTCTTGCACCATAGCCAAATTATGGAACTCCCTCCCACCCACAATGACCTCCATACCATCATGCACACACTTCAAAACTTTACTAAAAGTGCACCTAAAAACATGCTGGCTAAGCCCTTGCAACTCCCACTCTAATATCACCCGCCCCATCCAACCACTACCTTTCTTTCCATTCCACTAACTACCTTGATTATAGCAACCTCAGATGCTCATAAGCCTAGTACGTATTATACAGCATGAACTTCTTATTGTAACATTTGTTAATGTCTGTACTTCACAGATAAAGATTCTAGTTGTCTACTGATGTACTATTTTCTTCAACTGTAAATATGTTGTAAGTAATTGGTATGTAAATTGTTAATCGCTATGTAATCCAATGTAACTACTGTCTGTTTATTTTAACTGTGGAGCTTTTCTCCCTGGGCCTCCGCTGAAAATGGACCTACGTCCAGTCAGACACTCCCAGTCAACAAATATAAATAAATAAATAATAAATAAATAATAAATAATACTTAGATGTTTTTTTTTTCTCAAAAATTTTTTTATTAATTATATGAATAGCAAGACAATTAAAAGATTATACATAACAAGAAGGCATAAATGAACATATAATAATTCATCTAGTGATAACAACCTTCATGAGATTTTGATAAGTTATTTAGAAATAAAACATACACCATATGTACACTATATACAAGTTAGGCAACCTGAGAGGAAAAAAAAAATATTTAACATTAACTATTTAATATGTTTAGAACCTTTTCTAACACAACCTTTCTAATAGCTTTTTTTTTTTGGACTTCCACCTAAGTATCTTTGAGCATCAATAAATTTAAAAGCCATTTTCTGGAAAGTAACCCATTTTCATTTAGAACGATCAATCCAATTTTGTATTATATAAAGTTTTAGTAATGAGCAAATAAAAATGATAACATGAATATCAACTTTTGAAAGATGAATCAATGGAATATGTAGAATAGCAAATTCCACGTCAACGTGGATTTTTGATATCCCATTTTCTGCAGTCTGACTTTCAAAGATGTCCACAATCTGTGAGAAAAATGACAATACCATAGAATATGAAGGAGGTCTGCTTGGGGATGAGAACAGCATGAACACGAAGGGGACTTATTTGGGTTAAATTTGTTTAATTTGATTGGGGTAAAGTAGGCATCATTATTAATCATTAATTGTGTGTATGCTAATTTTTAAAAGGGATAAATTCCTTAGTGTGTCTAATAGCCAGGACTTTCTGAGATTCTGACAATTGGGAATTATAATTCAACCAAACATTAGATAAAAGACAGTTGTGGTCCATCATTAAAGAATTAATTAATTTATATGAGTTTGAGAGCATTTTATCAGATGATGAAAGTATTTTGATAATCGTGTTAAGGTTTTTCAATTGTGAGTCTATGGGGACCAGAGATACAAATTTGTTTTTAATTATTGCTCTTAGTTGTGTAAGAATTGGTGAGTAATTCCAGTTTACTTTCAATAACTTACGCCAGTCAGATAAAGGCAAGTCAAGATATTTCAAAACATCTCCTACTTTTAGATTTTTAATTAAAGGATAGTTTGTTAAGTTCAAAAGTTTATTGTCCAATAATATATTTGGGTTTAGATGAATTGGCTGAACATGGTGCGAGATCTTTTCTAGTTTACACATTTTGAGTAAGGTTTGGAAATCTCTAACCTTTTGTTTAAATACTGTAGATATATTTTTAATAAATAAACTATCCAGAGAGATAAAGGGAATAGCTTCAGGATTTAAATTATTAGAAATGACATAATTATACCATAATTTTATCCATAAAGAGTGATTTGGATAAGAAGTGTTATTGAATTTAGAGATAGTAAGAAGTTTATTGGATGAGACAATCAAATAATAGAGATAAAGATTAGGTAAACCCAAACCTCCCTTGTCCTTGAAAATGCCAATCTAGAATAGGAAATTCTAACAGATTTAGGGAACCATATGAATTTTGCCAAAGCTTTATTTACAGACTCAAAAACATTTTTTGAAATTATCTGATCAGATGATGAGAATTGGTAAAGAAATTTAGGCAGAATATTCATTTTAATAATGGCCACCCTTGAAAGAAATGAAAGGTTTAGATGCTTCCATCTGTCCATATCAGACAATATAGAGTTCCATAATTTATTAATATTATTTTGAAAGGAAGATTTATTATTGTGTTCTAAATTGATTCCTAAATATTTTATATTATAAGTAAACTGAAAATGATCGTCTGGAAACAAAAACGATTTGTGTGCTAAATGATTTAAGGGAAAAATATGAGTTTTTGTAGAATTTAAAAGATAGTTGGAAACCAAAGAAAAATAATCAATAGAATTCATTATTTTTCTGTAATCAGATAATGGAGTTTGAAAGTAGATTACTAAATCATCCGCAAAAGCAGAGAAATGAATATTAGTATTAAGAATTCTAGGGATGTTATGAAAAGTATTTTGAGTAATAAACAATAGCAAAGGTTCTAAGTAAATGTTGAAAAGAAAAGGGGACAATGGACAACCCTGTCTTGTTCCTTTAGTGATCTTTATCGGAGCAGAACATTGACCATTAATGTATAGTCTAGTAAACATATTATTGTATAAAACTTTTAAAAAATTTATAAAGAATAAGGGAATATTAAAACATAACATAGTTTGAAATAGAAAGTTCCAACATACTCTGTCAAAGGCATTTGATGCATCTATAATCAAAGCATATATAGGGTTTGGATTTTTCTTAATGAGATGAAGTATAGTCTCTAAAGATAGAGTATTATCCCAAGCATGTCTCTGAGACATAAAACCTGATTGATCTGACGAGATAATTGAGGGTAAAATCCGTTTCAATCTGTTAGCCAGAATAGATGACAGAATCTTAATATCCACGTTAATTAAAGAAATGGGTCTATAATTTACTGGGTCAGATTTATCTTTATTATTTTTAGAATTAGAATGGTTTTGGATGTGTTCCAATGAATATCTGAGATATCATTAACTCTTATATGATTATAAACTTTAAATAGAAAGGGAAGAACTACCAATTTGAAAGTTTTGAAAAATTCTGGAGTAAAACCATCAGGTCCTGGAGATTTACCCAATTTAAGATTATCTATTGAATCCGAGATTTCTTGTACCGATATAGGGGTAGAAAGTAGTTTTTGCTGATTATCATTAAGTTTAGGGAACTGCAAAGAGTCTAAAAAGAGTTTTGAGTGATTATCTTTAACAGAATTAGAAGAACCTGAATATAACTCAGTGTAAAGAGAGGTGAAAAGTTGAATAATCTCTTCATCAGTATTATATAATCTGTTATTATAAGATAAAGATGTAATATTTGGATTTCTGAAGTTAACTTTAATAATTCTCGCTAACAATTTAGATGGAACCTGGGCCCACTCTGAATATGAAGCAAGTAGCTTTTGTTCAGCTAAGGAGAGGTTATTTTGGTGAAGCAGAATTAAATCTTTCTGACAATCAAAATTTGTCTTTCTAAAGTAGCATCATAGTTCAGACTAAGATGATTTTCCAACGAAGAAATTCTTGATTTTAAGAATTCCTCTTTCTTAAAGTATTGTTTTTGAAAAAGCAGCTTTACTAATAAATAAACCTCTTAATCTTGCTTTACATGCAGCCCATTGTATGTCATAAGGAATGTCTGATGATTCAAGACTATTCACCATTTCATTTAGGATTTCTGAAGCTTGTTTGCAAATATCTTCATTTGACAATAAGTTATTATTTAAGGTCCACTTATTAAACATAGTTTTATTTTTGATATTGGGTTTTATGTTCAATTTTAGTGAAATTCTTGAGTGATCCGAAAAGAATCTGGGTTCTGTAGTAAAGTCCACAATATATTTTGAAATATAATCTGAAATTAGAAAGAAGTCTAATCTGGACCACGAATGATAGCACTTAGAATAATAAGTATATATATCATTCTTGTTTATATTTTTAACAGTCGGAGGGATCTATTAAATTATATTCTGTCATCAAATCATTTATAGCCAGAGTAGATTGAAGATTATAGGTGACAGTGGAGCGGGAACGATCAATTACAGGGTTTATAACTGCATTCCAGTCACCACCCACTATAATATGATGATCCTTATAGGATGCAAGAATATTGTAAATTTTTAAAATGAACAAATGTTGTGAATTACATGGGCCATATAGATTTAAAATTAATAAGGGTTTGTCCAAACCAGCAATAGAAGCAGCAAATAAGCACCACCTCCCCTCATCATCAAATTTCTCATCAATAATATTCCCAATGAATTTTTGTTTAATGATTATAGCTACACCTCTGGAGTTAGATGAGTCACCTGAAGCTATAATCTTTTTGATCCATTTTTTAACTCTTTATTCCAATCAATACGTGAAATATGGGTCTCTTGAATAAAACAAATGTTAGCCTGTGATTTAAAGATCATATGAAATAATAGTGACTTTTTCGCTTTATCTTGAATGCCTGTAACATTCCAAGAATCTAAAATTATGTCAACAGGCATATTCTACAAGTATAATCATTATTTATGCTATAAAAGTGAACTCAAGGTGCAAATCCAACACAACATTAAAAAGAAGAAGAAAAAAAATAAAAGAAAAAACAGTCTTTAAGTATTCAAGCAAGTCATCAAATAATATTTGTTGAAAGAAAAGAAAAAGTTTTTAAGAACCATGAAATGTATAATAATAACCTTTATCCTAACCCTAGTGCCTACCCACCAATCCCCTGTGATAAAGGAAGAGCAGAAGAACATGAAAAAACATTGTAATTATAGATAATAATAACCTCAAGTTAGAATACAAATTACTCAAAGGAAGCCTAACATAACATAAAGTCCGAGTAATACTACTAAAATATATACAAAATTAACTAATTTCAAGACGTCCAACATGCTTAATCCCTACTTCTAATACTAATCTAAAGCTCCTATCCTTAAATTGAAATTTATAGTGATTAAATGTATTTCCTCAAGTATTTCAAGAGAAAGAGAAACAAGTAAATAATAAATAAATCATACTCTGCTTAACTAGAACACTCTATCATAAGAAGTAATACAATTAAAACTGAAAAATATGTAAGATAACATATATAAGTATAACAAAACCAACTGGTAACATTATAATATAAGTAAATAAGCATAGCATTACTGAACTAAAGATAATAGTCATGCACTATCTACTGAACCTTCTTTAGTACTTTAGTGATAATTTCATTAATCAACATGACCATTAGTATAATAAAAGCACTAATACCTGTAGAATGAGTATTTAGTTATAGTTCAAATAAAGCAAAAACAACTACCAAGCAACCATATCTCAAAATGAAAACAATTCAGTCTGGAGATGCATCTATTAACTAGATAATAATAGTACAGGAACTATTCAAAATGAAATATTATAAGCTGTAAGGTTTTAACACTAGTTAATATACATGAATAAAGTATAATTATATTATTAAATAGTAACTTAAACAGCATCATATATATTGGACTGAATGTACAACAATGTGCATACATATAATTTTAAATCTACTTTTGAATATTTTACTAATGACTCTGTTAGGTTATATAGCCATACTATTCTTCTAAGCTATAGATGTAACATAGCAAAACAGCATGAAAAGACAAGGCTTTTAAAGTAAACATTTTGAAAATCTAATTAAAACAGAAACAAGCAAGCTAAATGCAGTAAATCTAAGGGCTTAAATATATACATGTAGATTCAGCTAATCATATTAAAGATAGTTATTTCAAACCTTTCAAATAAGTAAAGGCTTTCTTAAACATAAACTACTAATCATAAATATCACATCCAGCCTCTGAGAAGAGAGAGAGCAGAGAATAGAAAGAGCATGAAACTTTCATATGAACAGGTATACTTTGTAACATTTGTCAAATTAAACACTTCAGTATAATATAAAATATTGTATGAAAATATATTCTGAATAGGAAAATATGTTCATTTCTTTACACATCCTTTAGAATTTTAATATATAAAACTAACCTGTTCATTTGTTTCCAGAAACATTTTCACTCTGCTTTATGAAAGTAGCAGCTTGCTTTGAAGTCATGCAGACACACTAAAAGTCACTGAATATATTATGTGACATGAATCTGTTTAAATTTAAAAAGCAACCTTCATTTATGAAGAGAAATCACTTTAAATAATAGCCAGATCTATTAAAAAGTTAGTGCTATTGAATACTTGTTGAAAACAAGCAGACTTGTGTATTTGAAACTGTCCTTCTTTCCTCACAAATGATGACATCACCATCCATCTCAGAGAGACTGTAGTGTGCATGTTCATGCAGAGCATCAGCTGGAACTCTGAGGGGAAGATTTTCTTGCTAGAATGTTGAGATGGAATGTTTTTCCCTCCAAAAATCATTTAGCTTACACAGAAGGCTGTAACTCCAAAGCTTGTAGTAAAATTAACATATTATCTATTTACACAGCAAGCATATGTGAGAGAAAGAGAAAAAGTAAATACAGGAATTTAAATGCTTCTATTAATCCACACAAATCTAACAAGCATATATCCTGTCACTGCACACTGTCACACCAAATCCATCATGTGTAAATTACATGACAAGTTCTTAAGGTAATATAATTATGTCACACCAGAATTACAAATCATGTAACACAAATACTGTCATATTAAAGAAAAGAAAAGATCAAACCTTATTGTAGTTCTTTAACAGTAGAATATTAAGATACAGTGTCAGGAAGCTTTTTAAATGTTTTAAGAAAAATGTCTTTTGCATCTTTAGGATCTGAACATACAAATCTTTTGTCATTAGCTGTGAAAGACAAGGTATTAGGATATGCCATTCGAAATCTAATCCCTCTTTTTATCAAGTCAGCACAATAGGGGGCTAGTTTTTGTCTATTTAATTTGATCTGTGTAGGAAGATCTTGGGAAAATGATAGTTTGTGAGACTTCCATATGAATTGTTTCTTTGTTTTAGCAGTTTCTAGGATCTGGAAAGTGTCTTGAAAGTTTAGTAACTTAGTATAAATTTACCTTGGTGTGGAAGAATCTTGCTTTGTACGCAGTGCTCTGTGTGCTCTCTCTACAATTATAGATTTTGAAGAAGCTTCACAATTTAGCAGTGTTTCAAAGATATTTTTAGTCACAGATAACAAGTTTTTATTGTCATAAGATTCAGGTAAACCACGAATAATGATGTTATTTCTTCGACTCCTGGCTTCCAGATCCAATATTTTAGCTTGTAAATCTGAAACAGTTTTATCTCTAGATTTAAAGTCACTTTCCAATAAGTCTGTTTTAACCTCCAAAGCTAAGATTTTATTTTCAATAGTAACAATACTATCGTTTATTTGCTTTAAAGATTTACTAAAGTCTGTAAACTGTTCTGAAAAGTTTTGTATAGCACTTTGGATTGGTTTTAATGCTATTTTTAGTTCTTCTAAAAGGAAATTTGAGCCATTTAAATCTTTATTACTTACATTAATAGTTTCTGTATGTTGTCTAGATGATTTCAGTCTTTTTGAACCTGAATCTTTTTCAGGAGAGAGCATTGAAGTATATTTGGCCTTTGTAGGCTGAGTCTCCATGGAGTCAGATTTTGTAGCCATGCCCAGAAATGGAATGCAGTTAACAGGATACCAGGAACCAGGAACAGACTGGAGCAGTAGGAGTCCCAGCAGCAGAGAGACCAAGAATGTTCTGAGGTAAAATAAATCCCAGGATAATAATTCCAGAAGAAAAAATAATCCAAATGAGTAGAAAAAGATTTATAAAATCTTTTAGTATAAAAATTTGAGGAAAAAGGTTGATGTATAGTTGTAAAAAAAACCAAAAGTTAAATAGCTGTGAGGAGCTCAGAGAGTAAGGACTAGACTAGTCGGCAGCCATCTTGGAATCATCAATACTTAGATGTTTTCCTCTCTGATAAAGGGTCAGTTTCCATAATCTGTGATTGCTTTATAACTAATCATGAGATGCACTTTCTACTTTTGTCTTTTTGTTAAAATCATGTCTATTCTACTTGCAGCCAATCTATGTAAATTACTCCTACTTTTTGCTGATCATTACAGAACACAGCCTTTATCCATTTAAACTTTAAATACTCACTGTATTCTCCCCTGTAACAAGGCAGTAACTGCATATTGTGTGATACATACATTCTCAGTGCACATTGTGCAATGATCAGTCATGCCTGGAAATATACAATATTTTTCAAGTATATCAGCTGTGGGAAAACAAAGTTAATAGCAGCCATCATAAAAGTTCTGAAGAAAAATAATATGAAGCCCATCAAAGCAATTTCATGATCTTGTCCACCATTGATTAAAAACTGAAACACGTTTCCAAGAGGTTATTTTATTCAAAAAACAACGTGTTTTCATGGCACCTTACTTATTCATACAAGCTTTGGTTTGGAAAAAACAATACCAATGAAAATTGTAATGTGAGTTTGCCGTGGTTTACTTGATTTGTTTTGAATTTGCTTTGCTGAGCTGAATTTGCAAGTAAGCAGCAAAACGACAAATGCCTTAGAACATGTGGCAAAGTCAAGCTTTCTTGCTCTGCAAAGTTTATCTAATCGACAATGAAGTGACTGTTATGCTGCAGCAGTTTGACTGTGAACGTGATGCCTTAAGCTATTTGTAATTCTGTTCCTGCCCAGGTTAGATATCATCATGTTTTCAAAGAGCAAATGCCCATGTGCATACACAGAGATAAAAAGCCCGGAGAAACAAGTATATATTTCTAAAAGCTTCATACTTCTCTCAGAACAGACAACCCAGGAAAGGTGATTCATCTGTCAACCTCGGCAGGGTGAGGTCATCTGAGTTTTTATTACTAGTTAACGCATTATTGTTGTGGAGGAATATAAATCTGTTTTATGGCTTAGTATTTGACTGTGAGAATCATAAACAGTCACTGTTGTTGTCATCATTTATGTATTTGGGTTTTGTAACCTAGGTTAGTTAGTTGAAATGACACATAAATGCTTGACCCATTGCTATGCATTATACTTATAGCAGCTCATGATAAAAAGAACATGCTACCTAACTATTAACACCTTCTAAGGTGTTCTGTTAGGCTAACACAACACCTTAGAAGGTGCTAATGAGATATATTATGTAGATGCGCTTTGATTCTCTGTTAAGTTGATCATGTCATGATCATTATTTCAGTTCATTCAACAAAGAATCCTGCAAATAAACAAACAAACAAATAAATAAATAAATAAATAAAATGCATACATAATTTAGATAATACATATATGATGATATGGGTTAATGCAAACACAGCTAGCTAGAGTTCTGCAAAGTATGATATGCCCTTTGAATATCAAACTGATTTATACAAGATGCTATTGTTACAAGTGTATTTGAACTGTATGGCATTTGAATGTCAAACTGATTTGCACAAATGCTTATGTTGCAAATGTATTTGAACTGTATGGCATTTGAATATCAAACTGATTTGTACAAATGCTTATTTTACAAATGTATTACAATTGTATGGCATTAGAAAATCAAAATGTATTTGTAAAGTTGCTAGTGTTAAAAAATATATCAACAGTGGGTGCTACTGAACAGAGAAGAAATATACATGCAAAACAGATGGTGTAGAGGTATGTTGCTGTGATTGTAGTGCACAGGGTCCTGGGTTCAAGACTTGGTAGTGATGACTTTTTACTTCAACTACCCCTCCATTAACTGGGAAAACTACTCATGTACCAATACAATTGTCCAACAATTCCTGGAATTCATTAATTCCAACGCCCTGGACCAGCTCGCTCTTATCCCCACTAGAGGTAGCAACATCCTTGACCTGGTCATTACTAGCATGGGCCACCATTGCTCTACACCAGTAGTCAACTCCTCCCTGGCTAGATCTGACCACAAACTAATCACCTTGGAAATACACATACCTCCCCCCCGTGAAAAGGCAACCACCATGAAAAACTTCTTCAAAGCTAACTTTTGGGCTCCTAAAAATAGAGGTGGCTAACTTCATGGTACCCATCCAAATGGAGAATAGTTGCATGACCACTGAATCATACACAAATGCACTGTACGAACACAAATGCATGGATCTCACCATACCCAATAAAACCAAAATGCTCTCCTTCATAAAAAGTAGCCAATCTGGTGGTTCCCTGCCATAAACAAACTCTACAACAGAAGTAGGAAACTGATGCGGAATAAGGTAAATTCCCAAGGCTGGAAGAACTCCCTTATCAGCCTCAACAAAAAGTTGAGATCTCTCATCAAATCCTCTAAAGCTAGCTATGAAAACAGACTTGCACCAGATAGTAAGGGCAACCACAAGGCCTTCTATACTTATCTAAAGAATCTCCACGGCAATACCCATATTTGCTCTGAGCTACTGCACAGTGGTACCTCCTATACTGAGCCAACAGATATTGCCAATATACTGGCTGACAAATTCAGTGACAACTTTACCCCTCTCTCTCCCACCAAAGGACCAATCATAATACCAGTAGATTGCCAGGCACCCAATATTACTGCTGCACAGGTTAAGACAGTACTATCCAAGGCCAATAATACAGCATCTATGGGAACTGACAATATCTCTGGCTATGTTCTACATGAACTACAGAGTGAACTGGCAAGTCAGCTGTGTGCCCTGTTCAGTCACAGCCTCATCTCAGGCTTTGTCCCTACCAAATGGTGCACTGCTACAGTCATCCCTCTCCACAAAGGAAGAGCAACTACAGACCCTGGGAATACAGACCTTAGCATGACAAGTCTGATATGCAAAGCTATGGAATGCATCATCTTGGACCTAATAAACAAGGATATAGGGAATCTCCAATCTCTGTATCCCACACAGTTTGGTTTTGTCAAGGGTAGATCATGCCTGCTCAACCTGGTCAACTTCTTTGGTCAGCCACCAGGGCTGTGAATGAAGGCAAGGTGGTTCATACAGCCTACCTTGATCTGGCCAAGGCCTTTGATACCATTCCCCATTCAGGAATCATAGAACAACTCACTAAGCTAGGCATCAACACCTATATCACTAGGTGGGTTGCAAAGTGGCTTACAGATATAACCCACAGTGTGAAAGTAGCTGACTCCAAATCAGACTGCTGACCTGTCACAAATGGAGTCCCACAGGGTTTGATCCTAGGTCCTCTCCTGTTTGGTAGCTACTTCTCTGAAGTCCAGGCCAACACGGAGGGACTCTGACTGACAAAGTTCACAGACAATTGTATTTTGGGAGCTATTATTAACTCCCCAACTGATGTTGACATCCCTCAGAAAGGCCTCACTGAGACCAACGACTGTTGTCAGAACCATGGCCTTAAGCTCAATGCCAAAAAATGTGATATCATTCCCTTTGGGAAAAAACTGGTTCCCATTCCCATGAATTACCACATCGATGGTAGTCTACTGAACACAGAAGGAGTTATAAGAGATTTGGGAACACAGGTTGACAGCAACCTCTCTTTTGACCACCACATTACCACTGTGGTCAGAAAGTCCTTATATGTGGCACATCTCATTACTTAGGGTTTTGCATCCCGGAAAAAAGAGGTCATTGTCTGTCTCTACTCTTCCCTCATTAGGCCAGTCATCAAGTACAATGCCCCATTTGGCATGTACCTCACCAGACACCTGCAACAATTGGAGAGGCCATAAAAGTACCTCACAAAGAGGATCCTAAGCCTTAAACACTTGTCTTACATGGACAGACTCAAAGAACTGCAACTATTCTCTGTCTCATATCACCTACTTAGAGGCAATCTCTGCTTGACTTACAAATCCATGTCTGACCCAACTCTGTTAGAAATGCTACATCTAAAGAAATCACAATCCCTCTGCACCACACACTCCAGAGACCTCAACCTAATTACCACAATCAACAGAACAAGCTGGGGGGACAGGTTCATAATGCAGAGACTGCCCATGCTATGCAATACACTTCCCATACATTTCAAACAAAGCACCTCACTGATTTTAACTGTGTGGAAGGAATATTAGCTGAACTGGAAGTTAGTCAGTGTTTGCTGAATTTTGTTATTTTCTAGTAATTACAGGTGTGGGGATAGTCACATTCTTTGATTTCCTGTCCTTGCCTATTTAAGTGGTACAGCGTGAAATATTTTCTGCTTAAAAACCTCAGCTTTGGCCAGCTAAGAACTTGCTATATTCAACTGGACGTATACGAGAATGTAAGTACTTTTATCTGCTCTTTTTTTTTTTCAAAAAAATACAGTATTTAAATTGATTTTAACTGTGTGGAAGGAATATTAGCTGAACTGGAAGTTAGTCAGTGTTTGCTGACTTTTGTTATTTGTTAGTAATTACAGGTGAGGGGGTAGTCACATTCTTTGATTTCCTGTCCTTGCCTATTTAAGTGGTACAGTGTGAAATATTTTCTGCTTAAAAACCTCAGCTTTGGCCGGCTAAGAACTTGCTATATTCAACTGGATGTATAAGAGAATTTAAGTACCTTTATCTGCTCTTTTTTTCAAAAAATACAGTATTTAAATTGATTTTAACTGTGTGGAAGGAATATTAGCTGAACTGGAAGTTAGTCAGTGTTTGCTGAATTTTGTTATTTGCTAGTAATTACAGGTGTGGGGGTAGTCACATTCTTTGATTTCCTGTCCTTGCCTATTTAAGTGGTACAGTGTGAAATATTTTCTGCTTAAAAACCTCAGCTTTGGCCGGCTAAGAACTTGCTATATTCAACTGGACATATAAGAGAATTTAAGTACCTTTTTCTGCTCTTTTTTTTTCAAAAAAATACAGTATTTAAATTGATTTTAACTGTGTGGAAGGAATATTAACTGAACTGGAAGTAAGTCAGTGTTTGCTGAATTTTGTTATTTGCTAGTAATTACAGGTGAGGGGGTAGTCACATTCTTTGATTTCCTGTCCTTGTCTATTTAAGTGGTACAGTGTGAAATATTTTCTGCTTAAAGACCTCAGCTTTGGCCAGCTAAGAACTTGCTATATTCAACTGGACGTATAAAAGAATTTAAGTACCTTTATCTGCTCTTTTTTTTTCAAAAAAATACAGTATTTAAATTGATTTTAACTGTGTGGAAGGAATATTAACTGAACTGGAAGTTTTGACTCTGCTCTTCAGTTAGTCCCACCCAACCTCCCTGTTTTTGTTTTGGTGTTAATCTTAGTGGCCTTGCAACTGCCCGCCCCTCTTGTAAATTTGTGTTTGGATACTCCTTCTGGGACCATCTCATTTGCTCACTCAACTGAGTGCAGTGAGATAATATTCTGATTTCAGGCACTCCTACTGTGTACAAAGAGAGCATCTGGGAAACAGAAAAAAAATGTAAGCTTGTTTCCTCCCTTTCCTGTTAAGTGGTATAGACTATTTGTAGGCTTCTGAGCCCCCAAGCCCTTCTGTGTTGGAGGGAAGCCTTCTAGCTTAGTTTTTTTCTTATAACTAGCCAGTTTTCTAGTTTCAGCACTCAAATCTGTTTCTTTGATCTCAGCACTTGTTCAGAAAAAAAAATTCATCTGCTTTTACTGTACTTGTGTTTCTACCTACTTTTTTTTACTTTTGCATCATCTTAAAAGTACTCAATTGTATTTATTACTGCTTGGTGTAACTCATTCTAAGCCTTTTGGTTTAAACACTTGGGCTTCAGACCAGTTGTTTTGCACTGAGAGGGTTTGTGGTCTGCACTGTAGTGGCAGGACAGGTAGCTTACATCCTTCTAGGTTGGGAACTGCTGATTGAGGGCTCAGTGTCTGTTATTCTAAAAGTGTATTAATTCTGGTTTAAGCACTTGGGCTTTCAGGCCAGTTATTTTACATTAAGAGGGTTCGTGGTCTGCACTCTTGTGGGAGGAGAGGCTGGACTCTGCCCTTCTGAGCTGGGAATTTCTGGTTGAAGGCTTATAGTGCATGCATATCTGAACTGCTTCTTACTGAAGTTGGTGCACCTTGTTTGCTGTGGCATAGATTGGATTCGGGCCTGCTGGATCTAGCTTTGTTTGTGTAACTTGAGCACTAATCCAGGAATTCTCTAAAGTATTCAATTGTATTTATTACTGCTTGGTAGTAACTTGATTAAAGTGTAGCTATCATTCTAAGTCTTTTGGATTAAGCACTTGGGCTTCAGACCAGTTGTTTTACATTAGGAAGGTTTGTGGCATGCTGTGGTGGCAGGACAGGTAGCTTTCATCCTTCTAAGTTGGGAACTGCTGATTGAGAGCCCAGTGTCTGTTATTCTTAAAGTGTATTAGTTCTGGTTTAAGCACTTGGGCTTCAGGCCAGTTATTTTACATTAAGAAGGTTTGTGGTCTGCACTCTTGTGGGAGAAGAGGCTGGACTATGCCCTTCTGAGCTGGGAATTTCTGGTTAAAGGTTTATAGTGCCTGAATATTTGAACTGTATCTTACTGAAATTGGTACACCTTGTTTGTTGTAGCATAGACTAGATCCAGGCCTGCTGAATCTAGCTTTGTTTATATGCTTGTTGTTTGTTTGCTTGTTATTTCCCTGGAACACTAATTCCACCTAATACGCGGCTTCTCAGCACTTCTGTGGATCAATAGTGATATCTGCATTGCTTACTGTACTTATTTCCTTGTTTCACTTGAAAGAAAGTTACTGTTTGTCATTTTGCATTTAAGTTACCTGTAACACATTGCACTTAAGTTACCTGGCATTTGCTCACTAAAGCAATTATATAAGTCAGCACTAAAAATTAAAAGCACTACACCCTCACTCCCCACTGGCCCTGGTTTTCAATTATTAAGGAATTCCCAATATTATTCTAGCATGTCCAAAGGTCAGTTGTCAATCTCCTCTCTGGTCCAGCTGGTGAATCTGGGAATCTTGAGGCAATGTTACAACTGCCTCATGTACACAGACAACCCTCTCCTCCTCCCAACAAATTCCAACACATGTGAAAGATGCAACCATATAGCCAAACTGGAGGCTAAGCTCTCTCAACTCAGTACTGGCATAACCAGTCAGGAGGAGAAGGAAACCACACTCACTACAATTCCAGTCTCACATAGACCTACCATGACAGCAAACCAAACACATAATCACACAAAAACATACTCGGAGGCTCTAAATAAAGATCTGCCGAAGCAGCAGAGACCTCCAAAGCAGACACCAAAGCAGCCGCTACCCCAAAACAAAACACGTGCAACACATATCTCACAAAGCCAGTGTGCCAAACAGTCACAGCCCTTAGGACTAAACAACACACCTGATACACTTGAAATAGGTGACTCTATCGTCAGGCACACTGATGTCCTGCTCACCAGGCTGAACAAGGAGAGGGTCATGGTGAGCAGCCTGTCGGGCACTAGGATCCGTCACATAACACAAGCACTCAGGTCACTCCAAGGCAAGTACAAATATGACTCAGTCATTGTCCATGCTGGTGTGAATGACCTGAGACGTACCTCCCTGGACTACATGAAAAGAGACATAAAGGAGCTCTCTGAGCATGTAGCCCAGGCCGGTATGACCCTGACCTTGAGTAGCATCTTACCCTCATCAAGTATGATGCCACTATATGAAGACAAGATGATCAATTTCAACAATTGGCTTAAGTACTGGTGTCATTCAAAGGGGATCCAATGCCTGTCAGCTTGGGATGATATGCTCGACAAGCCACGATGCTTCGCTAGGGACGGCTTGCACCTGTCACCCCTGGGTTTTTGGATATTGGAAAAGGCTCTTGCTACCCCCATAGTGCCTTTTTTAGGCAAGGCTCAAAAGACAAACCCACCACCATAGGTATCACAAGGGATAAGAAACTAAGAGTAATGCTACTCAACGCCAGAAGTCTAAACCTCAAGATGCACGCACTCGAAACTCTCCTTAGCATGGAGAACATTGATATCTGTGCAGTAACAGAAACCTGGTTCAGGGCTCCCAAGAGCACCCCAGGACTACCAGGTTATACTGCATACCATGCTTTTAGGCCCCAAAACTTGGACCGAACCATAAAAGGATGGGGAGTATCGATATTCATCAGATACCCACACCTCCAGGTTGGAGATGGGACCAGATGGTGTCCCGGGCTGTGTCCTACATGAACTCCAAGAAGAGCTAAACCCAAACATAAAACTACTGTTCAATCTCAGCCTTACTACAGGATATGTGCCCAAAGAGTGGCGTACAGCAACAGTGGTCCCTCTCCATAAAGGTGGTGCCTCAACGGATCCTGGAAACTATTGCCCCATAAGCCTGACTAGCTTGGTTTGCAAAGCTATGGAAAGGATCATCATGGACCTCATAATAAAAGATATTGGGGACCTACAAACACTGGATCCTACCCAGTTCGGCTTTGTTAAGGGCAGATCCTGCGTCTTAAACCTGGTTGATTTCTTTGAAACAGTCACCAAGGCCATTGACAAAGGGAAGGTGGTCCACACAGCCTACCTGGACCTCGCAAAAGCCTTCGATACAATACCCCACTCAGGCATTATAGATAAGCTCACCAGCTTAAATATAAACCCCTATGTCACTAGATGGATTGAAAACTGGCTCAAGGACAGAACCCACATGGTTAGAATTGCTGGAGCCATGTCAGACTCCAAACCAGTTACAAGTAGTGTCCCACAAGGCTCAGTCCTGGGACCTCTCTTGTTCATTATATATTTTTTGGAGGTACAGGCCAACACGGAAGGACTGTGGCTGACCAAGTTCGCAGATGACTGCAAACTGGGCACCATAATCGACTCTCCAGCTGACACAAGCATCCTCCAAAAGGGCCTCATAGAAACAGACAACTGGTGCCAGAGCCATGGCCTCAAGCTAAATTCCAAAAAGTGTATAGTCATCCCCTTTGGCAAAAACAAAGTGCCCACAAATGACCACATAGGTGGTAATCCATTAAGTACAGAAGAAGTAATTAGGGACCTGGGGACCCAAGTTGATAGCAATCTCTCATTTGACAACCACATGGCCAAAGTGGTTAGAAAAACATTTTATATAGCCCACCTAATCATGAAGGGATTCACATCTAGATCAGAGGAGGTCATCGTGCCTCTTTACTCATCCCTCATCAGGCCCATAATTGAGTACAATGCCCCTTTTGGGATGTACCTTACCAGACACCTGCAGCAACTGGAAAGACCCCAAAAGTACCTCACCAAGAGGATCAAAGGGCTCAAACAGATGCCATATGCTGCCCGGTTAAAGAAACTCCAGCTCTACTCAGTGGCATACCGCCTGTTCAGAGGCGATCTGTGCCTGACGTATAAAGCCATGTCCAACCCAGAATTAATGGGCATGGTGCACCTCAGAAAATCCAAATCCCATCGAGCTACGTGCTCGAGAGACTTGAACCTCAGCACTGAAATAAATAGGACATGCTGGAGGGACAGATTCATAACCCAGAGGCTCCCTTCACTCTGGAATAAAATCCCAGTCCAGGTTAGGCAGAGTCCCTCATTGACTCTCTTCAAGAGGAATCTTGATGAGTGGATGGGAGATCGTAGGTTTACCCCGGGTATCACTTCTGTGTCACTGTTAGACAGAGGCACAGTATACTAACCTCGAAAAAGGGCATAGCAAAATAAATTTAAAATGGGTGGCGAAAGCCAAACACATTCTGGCTAGGCTTATAAATGCCCTAGGGCAGATAGCCTAGTATGAACCTATGAACCTATGAACTGGCTCTCTACAAGATAAATTTTGATGAGTGAATGGGAAATAGGAAATTCACCCCGGGGATCAATCCAGTGGCTCTACTTGACAGAGGCACTGGGAACTAAGGTCAGGTGGCATGATGCCAGGGTAATCCTATAGGCTAGGCTGTAAAGATTCCAGGGCCATTAGCCTAGTGCACACCTATGAACCTATAAACCTATATATGTTAGCAAAGAACACTGGAAGGGAAGGGGTTAAACAGCTTACTTCTTATTTTAAGAAAATACTGTTAATTGGACCACCTGTAGGGCCATGGAAGTGTGTATCTCACAGCTCTGAATAGGACCGGAGACAACATATATTGAAGAAGCCTTTGTTCATTAGCTCATTAAAAAGAGGAGAAGCCACAGTTGCTGCCATATGCATCTTATCACATCTATGCTAACATTCTGTCTCAAGATTTAAAGTGGAATAGTGTGAGAACCAAGAGTCAGGTGACCAGATGAGTTTATTCTGCCAGCCATCTTGGAAATGTTAGATATTATAAAGAGAAATATCTCAGTATTGAGAATTCTGTCTTGGGTATGACAACAAAAAGGACCATTCACCATATCATCTGCCTTCCTCTATTAAGTAAGTAGGGAACAGTAATTCAGTTAGATTCAGTCAAAAAAACATAGTGAAGCTTAGTTTATATATATATATATATATATATATATATATATATATATATATATATATATATATATTATTTGTCTGACTCTGTCCATCAATATCATTTTCAATATTTCCTGTGATTTGAACTCTCTGGTTTACTGTAAACATATATTCAGTATTTTCATGTTCTTTTATTATTTATATTAAATATATTTAAAACTTTTTTTATAGCTGGTCCTTTTAGAAAACATTTAACATTTCAGAGTGCTTTTATTTATTTGGTGACACTGTGCGGGCCACTCCAGAAGGCTTAGCTGTCTTGGCCAACTACTACCATTTGTATTACTATACACAGTATAATTTGACTCCCTTTGTTAAGGGCCTTAGAGTAGCTGATTGTGGAGTGCCTGGTGGCAGTGATAACTACCTTATACTTTGAGAAGAAGGGGCACAGCAGGTAAATCTGTGCCAGACTTTCTCAGGTGTGTGTGTGTGTGTGTGTGTGTGTGTGTGTGTGTGTGTGTGTGTGTGTGTGTGTGTGTGTGTGTGTGTGTGTGTGTGTGTCAGCTATTTGGAGCAGGGACATAAAGCACTGGTTTCACAGAGAGGGGGCTGGAGGACTTGACTTGGACACTGAGTTGAGGACTTAACCTTGCAGCTGTGCTGGTAGGGAGCTTTACTGCAGTCCTGGAGGGATACAGATATAAAGAAATCCAGACCCCGGGCTGCCTGAGTTCTCTTTGTGCTCTTAAGGGAAGCTGCATCTGGAAATGCTATCTGTATCTATTTCTCTGAAAATGAATGTTCCCCACAGGTGTCAGTGGTGAGGATTGAGTCTCCTTGATCACTGACAAAGAGAGGGATCATCACAACATATACAATCAACATTAAACAAAAAGTATTACAAAGCAGATGCATTTTGACAGGATGTTATGGGTATCTTCAGTCAGTGTCATAAAGTGAGATGTCTAAAATCTTAGTAGTTTAGAGACTAAAATGATAAATCATTTTGTTTTTTTTTTTTGTTTTGTTTTTGTTTTTGTTTCTTTGTTTTATACAGAAAGGCCGCAAACCTATTTTGTGGAAGTAACACAAAGAATTTTATTGATTTGCTATTAGTGTATTATTTAGAAGTGAGGCCCATGGGACTCCAGACCAGATTTCTATTTTTTTCAGCACAGTGCAGCACGGAGTCTCAAAAACTATGCTTTCTCCTACTTATATTCCTAAATATATTTTTTATAACATTACATATGTCATGAAGCACATTCATGTTTAGGGCTTATATGGTCCCATTAATCCCAAATCAGCATGTGTGATGTATGGGAAGATATTGTGGATTATAAAGTCTTTATCTGCTAAAACATATGTATATGAGACAGCAGTACTGACTAGCTATTAATGACTGCAGGCCATACCTAAAATCTTGTGGTCTGGACCAATCAACTACTCTGTCTTTTATGTATTTCATGTTTTCCTAACTGAAATGCAAGTTAGAGTCTGACATATTGGACAGACTGATCATTGTCTCAACTCCCTATTGTCAATGTCAAATAAATGTTGTCAAATCAGACATCAAGTATGTGCAAGCAGTCTTCTGTGAAGTAGGATTATGTATTCCTAAGAATGATCTTCAGAGGTATATGGAAACAATGATAAGCTACACGACTTTGCCCTTAGCGATAATTCAGGTCTGACCCAGAAACGTTGATTGAAACAAGGAAATCTGGGTAACCTGATGTGCTGATACTTAAGTCCTGCTGTCTGTGTACTGTTTCCTAGAGTTTGTATGAACCAGACCTTACTCTTAGTGGGCTTGCATAAAAATGACAAGCCAGCAAGGTCATGTCCTTAGAGAACAGCTAGAAGGAATACTTTATACAAGAAGCAGCCATTTGGGGGTAACAGATATACAACTAAATCTTTCTGCAAATTTTAAAGAGTCTGTAAGATCAAAAGTAAATAAAACATGAGTTTTTGAGAGATTTGGTCTCCTCAGGCCTCTGATGAAAATGGCTCTGTACCCAGAGATACTACCCCAATAAACAAACATCAAATAAATAAATAAAATAAATTTGAAATGTGCAAATTTTTCAGAAATATTTGTTAATCTGGGGATGCTGGTTAAGTACATTAGAAGCAAACATCACAGAACTAAGTTGTGCTAACAGGTATAATTAGAACAAGATGGAAATGTGAATGAAAACATGTTCACATATGTCAGGCTTCCTTAGATTACTTTAAGATTCAAGTTCTGACAAATAGCAGGCAAAGATGGCAAAGAAATTGAACCATGAACTGTGCAGAAATAAACTGTTCCTACTCTTGTGCTTGTAACACAGCCAGTATTGAGGACATAATCAGCTGTGGGGACAGAGGATGGAAATCTCATCTACAGGCCTTTTCTTTCTCTTGAATTATGCATATTTTAAAACTCTACATGAACTGTAATATAGCAGCATCTGTGTTTGAAAGAAATGACTGCCCTAACGTCACACTTCAGTGCATTCACAGCAACCTCTTTCATACATTTCTGATCTGATTCCCCCACTCATTCATTAACATGGCAGCCCTAGTTTTTATTTCCATTTCCTCTTAGACAAATCACGTAGTGTGTCCAACCTCCTAGATGCCAGCCTTTAGATGGCATTTTCATCTATTTAGAGCTGTTTTTCCAACCCTCTACTAATAACTCACTCTAGTACAGAGTGTGAGAGATCTATCTACACCAAGAATCTTGAATCCCTGCTCTCTAGCACTGAAAACAGTAACACTGTACAGATTCTTAACATACCCAGCACTTCTCATACACACAGTATGCATCCAACACATAAATCAACATACATGGAGGTTTCTCAAAAAACTTACTGAAACACCAGAGACGTCCAAAACAAAAGCCTGCTACAAATAACGCAGTTCCCACAGCACCCAAGACACATAGCAACACCAGTATCTCACCTACCAAACCCTTAAGGCATAACACTCATAAATTAAATGTCCTTGTCATTGGAGACTCCATGGTGAGATAGATGGATGTCCCACTCACCAGGTTAGATAAGGAGAAAGTTACGGTCAGCTGCCTGGTTGGTGCCAGAATTCATCAAATCACACATGCACTCAGGTCTCTCAGCAATCACTACCATTATGACTCTGTCATAGCTCATTTTGGAGTGAACATCCTGAGATGTACCTCACTAGACTGTATGAAGAGAGGCATAACTGATGTATCTGAGTATGTGTCCCCGGCAGGTATTCCCTAGCCTTGAGCAGCATACTACCCTCACCTAGAATGATGCCACAGTATAAACAAAAATGATTGATTTCAATAAATGACTTAGTTTTTGTTGTCATTCCAAGGGGATTCAGTTTCTGTCAGCCTATGATGACATGATTGACATACCTTTACCAGAGACGGTTTCCATCTGGCACCACTAGGATTTTGCCAACCCCATAGTTCATTTTTTGGCAAGGTCTCAATTCAATTGAAAAACAAACAGATCTGTTAGGGGAAAAAGTATAACAAATAAAAAAACATACAATACGCTAGTTGCATAAGTATGCACACCCTTAAACTAATACTTTCTTTGTGTGTGCACACCCTTAAACTAATACTTTGTTGAAGCACCTTTTGATTTAATTACAGTATTCAGTCTTCTTGGGTACACACCTGCCATGAATTAAAGAGACTCTGATTAACCCCAAATAAAGTTCAGCTGTCCTTGTAGGATTTTCCTGACATTTACTCAGTTGCCTACTACAGCAAAAGTCATGATTCAGAGAGAGCTGACAAAGCATCAAAGGGATCTCATTGTTGAAAGGTATCAGTCAGGAGAAGGGTACAAAAAACTTTCCACAGCATTGGATACACCATGGAACACAATCAAGACAGTCATCAAAAAGTGGATAAAATATGGGACAGCAGTGATGTTGCAAAGAACTGGACATCCCTCCAAAATTGATGAAAAGACAAGTCAAAAAGCTGGTCAGGGAGGCTGCTAACAGACCTATGGTAACACGGAAGCAACTGCAGGAATTTCTGGCAAGTACTGGTTGTGTACTACGTGTGACAACAATCTCATGTAGTCTCTTACATAGAAAAACATCCAGACCTGGTTAAAATTTGCAAAACAATACATCAAGTCTCCCAAAAGCATGTGGGAAAATTTGTTATGGTCTGATGAGTCCAAGATTGATCTTTTTGGCCACAATTCCAAAAGGTATGTTTGGTGCAAAAACAACACTTTGCATCACAAAAAGAACACCATCCTCATGATGAAGCATGGTGGTGGCAGTATCATGCTTTGGGTTTGCTTTTCTTCAGCTGGAACTGGGGCTTTAGTCAAGGTGGAGGAAATTATGAACAGTTCCAAATTTTGGCCCAAAACCTTCAGGTGTCTGCTAGAAAGCTGAAGATGAAGAGAAATGTCTCCTTTCAACATGACAATGACCCCAAGCATACATCCAAATCAACAAAAGAATGGCTTCACCAAAGAAAATTAAAGTTTTGGAATGGCCCAGCCAGAGCCCAGACCTAAATCCAATAGAAAATCTGTGGTGTAACTTGAAGAGGGCTTTGCGCAGGAGATACCCTCGCAATCTGACAGATTTGGAGCACTTTTGCAAGGAAGAGTGGGCAAGTATTGTCAAGTCAGGATGTGCCATGCTGATAGACTCCTACTCAAGAAGACTTAATGCTGTAATTAAATCAAAAGGTGCTTCAACAAGGTATTAGGTTAAGGGTGTGCACACACAACAAAGTATTAGTTTAAGGGTGTGCACACTTATGCAACCAGCATATTGTACGTTTTTTATTTTTTATATTTTCCCCTAACAGATTTGTTTGTTTTTAGACTGAATTGTACAGGATATAGGTCACATTAAAGGTGGGAAAAGTTTCGAAATGATTTATTGTGGTCTCATTTTTTTATATCACAAAAACCTAGCATTTTAACAGGGCTGTGTAAACATTTTATATCCACTATATATATATATATATATATATATATATATATATATATATATATATATATATATATATATATATATATATATATATATACAGAGAGAGAGAGAGTCGACTTACCATTTTGTCAACTTTCAAATCATCGAGACCACATTGTTGGAAATTTAAAATCATGAACACCTGGAAAATCGTATTCGCTGTTTGGGAAAGTAACCACTTGCCACCATGGTGAACTATACTCTTTTCTCCACTGCAGTGTGATCTTGGAGTTTGTATATTTAGTTGGGGGGCTGCCCCCCCGCAAGTGGGGTGTGGGGGTGAAGCCCCCATCTATCAGTCTTTTTTCTTAATTTTAATTGTTGATGGCCAAGTGGTTACTTTCCCGTAAGGTTAAGTATCCTATGGCTAGCCTTGCGGTGGCTTTTCTTTGATACCAAACACTCACACACACACACACACACACACACACACACACACACACACACATACACACACACACATGCACACACACACGCACACACACGCACATGCACACTCACGCACACACACGCACACACACACACACACACACACACACACACACACACACACACACACACACACACACACACACACACACACACACACACACACACACACACACACACACACACACACACACACACACACACACACACACACACACACACACACACAGACAAACAGGCACACAGACACCTATGGACACTTTAAAATGTTCCAGGCTTTATATTTTTCAGAACACACATGCAAATGCAAAAGCTATTATTCTGAAATTTTCTAAGTTTATAAGAGCAATATTTGAAATCTGTCTGATTTTGGGCCTGTGTTTCCAACGTCCACCCACTTGTTATTTTTGTCTTTGTGCAGAATGTTTATGTTAAGAGATTTACAGATATGCATCTGTCCAAGAAGAAGTAAAATTCAGAATAGTAAGCATAGCCACAGTTACACGAATTGTTGGGACGCTTTGTCATTAGTAAATAGTAAATACTTTCTCTAAGC